>NC_090292.1:38690246-38827746 GCF_037392515.1 Haliotis asinina | reverse complement strand
CATACACCGTATCCTGATTAACATCAGTTTCACAAACCATGCAAACCAAAGCAGGTGTGGTAATGCAATATATCTCCGTGTACTCGCTTGTCGTTCATGCAAGCTGACACTAGCTTGACCTATCCACTGACTGCAGGGAACCCAATATTACTGAGTTACTCATTAGGCTAATGTCGATAATGTGGCTTGATCATGTTAGTCAGGACCGGAACTTCCCACAATGCATTTCGTAATGGATGCCAAGTTTACGAGTTACTATGAATAGTGCAAAGAGTGGTTGTACACGCGGAATCCAAATAATTGTCAAAGGTACCGATACAGCGTGCGAATTAGTTTCCACGTGTTGCTAGCCAGTCGGGCTGCCTGAAGTTACTTTCCCACACAATAACTTACTAGTCCGAAATTTGAGTGTAGAAACCAAGCAAAGACTACAAAAATAGATGAGAATAAAATTTTGTCGGCATGACACGGATTTCAGTGACTGTGGAGATTTACTGGCCCGACTGGGTTTTTATTGGTCACAGGATAGCGGACCCGTGGTTATTTCGTGTACTGTATTGATACTTTGACTTAACACGCCGTATTTATTATGATGTGTATATGGAGGCAGTGAAGACGTGTCATGTTATGAAGTCATCATTCTTTGTATCCCATACATCATGTCACATGACAAGTCACATGACACAGTATTCCGGTTACCGTGCATGTTGACCAGCATGAGGACGAGGGATGCGCTGCAGCACACACAGAGCATCACGTTGATGCTGAATCTCCTGTTCAGGTGGCGCCACGCTCTCGCCACACCCCGTCGGTATCTACTCCACGGCTTCTTCATGCTTGCATCGTCTCTGGAACATACAACATGACACATGATTCCTTATTGCACGTTGAAAGGGATGAAATCTGTTAACTGTTTTTCTTAAAATAAACTAGTATATAAACTAGATAATTTCCGCATGAAATAATTTATTTTTTTACCGAGATTACATATCTAACCGCGTGAATGGCACAGAGAAAGAACCATATATTTGTCACCTTGGCTGATTTTCATTCACACGATCTTAATCTTTTATGCTTCATATCGTTCCCATCCCAATGGGTCAACTGGTCGAGATGTCAGATACATGCTTCCCATCACTGTATTATTTTCACTGGCCAAGATTTGATTTCAATGTATGTTGACCACTGGTCGAGATGTCGACTACAAGATTTATCTCAGTGTATACTGATCATTGGTCAAGATGTCGAATACAAGATTTATCTCAGTACATACTGACCAGAGACTGAGATGTCGAGTACTAGTACATGTTTGATTTCAGTGTATATAGACCAGTGGTCGAGATGTCGGATACAAGATATATCTCAGTGTATATTGACCAGTGGTCGAGATGTCGAATACAAGATATATCTCAGTGTATATAGACCAGTGGTCGAGATGTCGGATACAAGATATATCTCAGTGTATATAGACCAGTGGTCGAGATGTCGGATACAAGATATATCTCAGTGTATATTGACCAGTGGTCGAGATGTCGAATACAAGATATATCTCAGTGTATATAGACCAGTGGTCGAGATGTCGGATACAAGATATATCTCAGTGTATATAGACCAGTGGTCGAGATGTCGAATACAAGATATATCTCAGTGTATATAGACCAGTGGTCGAGATGTCGGATACAAGATATATCTCAGTGTATATTGACCAGTGGTCGAGATGTCGAATACAAGATATATCTCAGTGTATATAGACCAGTGGTCGAGATGTCGGATACAAGATATATCTCAGTGTATATAGACCAGTGGTCGAGATGTCGGATACAAGATATATCTCAGTGTATATTGACCAGTGGTCGAGATGTCGAATACAAGATATATCTCAGTGTATATAGACCAGTGGTCGAGATGTCGGATACAAGATATATCTCAGTGTATATAGACCAGTGGTCGAGATGTCGAATACAAGATATATCTCAGTGTATATAGACCAGTGGTCGAGATGTCGGATACAAGATATATCTCAGTGTATATAGACCAGTGGTCGAGATGTCGGATACAAGATATATCTCAGTGTATATAGACCAGTGGTCGAGATGTCGGATACAAGATATATCTCAGTGTATATTGACCAGTGGTCGAGATGTCGAATACAAGATATATCTCAGTGTATATAGACCAGTGGTCGAGATGTCGGATACAAGATATATCTCAGTGTATATAGACCAGTGGTCGAGATGTCGAATACAAGATATATCTCAGTGTATATAGACCAGTGGTCGAGATGTCGAATACAAGATATATCTCAGTGTATATAGACCAGTGGTCGAGATGTCGAATACAAGATATATCTCAGTGTATATTGACCAGTGGTCGAGATGTCGGATACAAGATATATCTCAGTGTATATAGACCAGTGGTCGAGATGTCGGATACAAGATATATCTCAGTGTATATTGACCAGTGGTCGAGATGTCGGATACAAGATATATCTCAGTGTATATAGACCAGTGGTCGAGATGTCGAATACAAGATATATCTCAGTGTATATAGACCAGTGGTCGAGATGTCGGATACAAGATATATCTCAGTGTATATTGACCAGTGGTCGAGATGTCGGATACAAGATATATCTCAGTGTATATTGACCAGTGGTCGAGATGTCGAATACAAGATATATCTCAGTGTATATAGACCAGTGGTCGAGATGTCGGATACAAGATATATCTCAGTGTATATAGACCAGTGGTCGAGATGTCGGATACAAGATATATCTCAGTGTATATTGACCAGTGGTCGAGATGTCGGATACAAGATATATCTCAGTGTATATAGACCAGTGGTCGAGATGTCGGATACAAGATATATCTCAGTGTATATAGACCAGTGGTCGAGATGTCGGATACAAGATATATCTCAGTGTATATAGACCAGTGGTCGAGATGTCGGATACAAGATATATCTCAGTGTATATAGACCAGTGGTCGAGATGTCGAATACAAGATATATCTCAGTGTATATAGACCAGTGGTCGAGATGTCGAATACAAGATATATCTCAGTGTATATAGACCAGTGGTCGAGATGTCGGATACAAGATATATCTCAGTGTATATAGACCAGTGGTCGAGATGTCGGATACAAGATATATCTCAGTGTATATTGACCAGTGGTCGAGATGTCGGATACAAGATATATCTCAGTGTATATAGACCAGTGGTCGAGATGTCGGATACAAGATATATCTCAGTGTATATAGACCAGTGGTCGAGATGTCGGATACAAGATATATCTCAGTGTATATTGACCAGTGGTCGAGATGTCGAGTACAAGATATATCTCAGTGTATATAGACCAGTGGTCGAGATGTCGGATACAAGATATATCTCAGTGTATATTGACCAGTGGTCGAGATGTCGGATACAAGATATATCTCAGTGTATATAGACCAGTGGTCGAGATGTCGGATACAAGATATATCTCAGTGTATATAGACCAGTGGTCGAGATGTCGGATACAAGATATATCTCAGTGTATATAGACCAGTGGTCGAGATGTCGGATACAAGATATATCTCAGTGTATATTGACCAGTGGTCGAGATGTCGAGTACAAGATATATCTCAGTGTATATAGACCAGTGGTCGAGATGTCGGATACAAGATATATCTCAGTGTATATAGACCAGTGGTCGAGATGTCGAGTACAAGATATATCTCAGTGTATATTGACCAGTGGTCGAGATGTCGGATACAAGATATATCTCAGTGTATATAGACCAGTGGTCGAGATGTCGGATACAAGATATATCTCAGTGTATATAGACCAGTGGTCGAGATGTCGGATACAAGATATATCTCAGTGTATATTGACCAGTGGTCGAGATGTCGAGTACAAGATATATCTCAGTGTATATAGACCAGTGGTCGAGATGTCGGATACAAGATATATCTCAGTGTATATAGACCAGTGGTCGAGATGTCGAGTACAAGATATATCTCAGTGTATATAGACCAGTGGTCGAGATGTCGAATACAAGATATATCTCAGTGTATATAGACCAGTGGTCGAGATGTCGAGTACAAGATATATCTCAGTGTATATAGACCAGTGGTCGAGATGTCGGATACAAGATATATCTCAGTGTATATAGACCAGTGGTCGAGATGTCGGATACAAGATATATCTCAGTGTATATTGATATAGCAACACATAGTTTTACCTTTATCAACGAGTGTTGATACAAGTAATATCAGAAACAAGAGGGTGAGATGTCCAAAATCATTCTTCGTTAGTTTGCAATGAAAAAAAATAGACATCTCTGAACACAGTACCGTGATTAGATTTGCTGTGCAGCGATGTCAAAGCATTGTGACATTGTACAAAATCTGCTGTTAAACGATATCTCCATGGAGAAAGCGATATCTCTCACAAAAGCGATATCTCCAGTGGAACACAGTTTTGGATGACAATGGATTTATCGCAGAGTGCATTGACCAGTTTTCGAGATGGCGAACATTATCTCAGGAGTGCACCTTTTTCAATGGACCCTCTATCCACGTGAACCTGAATCTAGTTCAGGCTTGTATGACGGGCCGCGTTAACAACCTGCACAACTTACACTCACTGACATGTGTAATCTGTCGCCGAGACCGCGGAGAATATCTTGTACTATAAACAACCCAGACTTCAGTAAACAAAACACAGTTAATTACCAAAATAACTGTCGTGGCCTGAGGAAGCTCAAGACCCCTGACTCGATTATAATGCGAAGACTGATCCAGTTTGTACTGGCGGTGATTATATCGATAAATATATTGATGCAATGAATACTATATGATAAGAACATCGTATCGCGCTGCGAGTCGCTAATGAGCATGGTATCGAAGGGTCAACATGAGATCGAACGTGAACTATCGACCATTTTCATAATCCGCTCCGGTTTAGACACAGACAGCAAATGGACAGAGACTCGGTGTATGTGCAACATGCACAAGACATCACCCACAGATATCTGACAGTTTCCCCGTACTTCGGTGATGCCTTGTCTACTGGAGTCATGCGAATACTAACTAAAGGGGTACCTACATGTTTATAATGCCGTATAGTATACTGGACAAAAATAGTTATGGATATATGTAAATTTTGAAATTATGAATAATGATCTAGTCATTCACTGACATACTGATGAAATACCAGTCATGAAAATACCAATATCCATCATGTTATTTCTCCAGTTTGACACAGAATGTAGAAACAATACTAGACTCAAACATTAATCATTCTCTACAGTAAACTTAATGGTTTAAATAATAATTTCGAAACAAAAATAAATAATAGACCGGAGTACGCTTACCTAGACTTGTCTCTTCAAAGAATAACATTACTATACATCCATGGGCTCAGAATTCAGTATCAAGGAGCAAGGCTAAACTAGTAAGTACTGGCATAAATCAAGAAATTTTCTCTTGGAACTGAATAACAAAACAGACGCTGTATATAATGGTGAACAATTTGTAAAAGGTAAAAGTCATTACAACCCAAATATTTTCCGACAGAAGACTAACGAAAAACAAGGCCATGTCAAGGAACGCTTTCAACGAGGAAACGTGTGTTACCTGTCATGTTGAGCTCTCCGACTGTACCGCCCGGAGGTTAACAGTTTTGTAGGACGAGCGTCATCCACCAGCACTGACTGTCCTTTGGACACATTCCCGAACCTCGACACTGTGACAAGGTTAGTCAGCCACTTGTTTGCAAGTGTCATATCTGAAGCTGGCATAGTTGCTTAGCAACTGCTTCTCGTATAATGGATGTCAATTATGTATTTTCAGCATGTACGCTAGCTACCAAATTTACTCAGTGTGTATCACATACTCGATAGTTACTGTGTTCTGTGAAATATGATCTGTGACAAGACCAACATGATATGTTCACGAACGACGTGGTCAGAGTGAACATATGACGTTCTCGACGTCACGGGGTGACAGACGCATTGTATTTCACTAAACACGTGGAATAGTCTATTTATTACGTGCTTCAGATTTCGTTTTATTATATTTAAACATTGTTTATCCGAGAATTAACGAAATCCAAATTCTTCCAACTGTAAAATTCAGATTGTTTGCTTCTTTGTTCTGCACGTACATAAGACATAGTTCGAAATTCGAAATAATAACCGAGACAACACATGTCTATGTCGAACAGTGGCTATGTTTTAACTACGACACAAACATCCTGTGTTGAAACATCACAGATATACATCACAATTATAATAGCTCTGAATCTGATTTAAAACCGAACGCATAGTATGAAGTTTTAAATACAAAATTTAGGGTTGTTATAATTTCGTTATATATCTCTGATTTTCCAACACAATACGTTTATCGCCATTCTACCATAACCGTGTTATCCAGATACAAAATACATAGTGTGTTGGAAAATCAAAGGTATACAAAGTAAAGTAATGATTATATACCACTGAATGACATTGATTAGCCAGTCAAAATCCAGCATTTACTGAAGTGGAATGGTTTATTGTCAATGCTTGAGTAAGGTCACCACCTAAAAATATCTCCATCATTAGATCTTTTTGGTCTTATCGTACACGTCAGAACTCCACAAATGAGGAACACTATGGCGCCGCTGTGTGAATAATCCAGTCTGGGCCAAACAATCCAGTGATTAACAGCGCGAGCATCGATCTGCGTAATTGGGATACAATATCACATGTCAACCCGGTAGCCAGCCTGACCACCCGATCCCCATAGGTTGCCGAAGACTAATTCCAACCCAGATCTTAACGGTTCAAACCACAAACAAACCCTAGGGAGAAAGGAAATAAATATATATATATATATATATATATATATATATATATATATATATATATATATATATATATATATATATATATATATATATATATATATATGCAAAAACAAAAATACTACTGTCAGTTAACATAAATAGAGGTAATGAAATAGAATCATTTGTACATAAGATTATCGCTTTGAGCCCTGCCAGCTCGTAATTCTTGTTTTCGGAACCGCAATAAACTCTGAAGAGAGGCGTGGTGTCGATCGACATCAAGCTACGGATAATTAATGACCGTGATGAGCTGACTGGTGCGAGGTTTCTGCGATGGAGATTGGGTTGGTCATCCGATGTCCAGGCATACTGACCAACGGCTATGTCTTATGACCCTACAGAAGTCAGGATGTACTTTGAACAAAGTGATTGTTTCACTGCAGTGAACATATCACATTGTTGTCACTGCAGCGAAAATGTCACTTTTCTGAAAATCTCAATCTCAATTATGCCCTCAAAAATACATAATATGACTGTTAAAGATATTTTCTATATATTTATATGCATATGCTTCAGAAATTATAACACACGAGGCTATACGATACTGATATTTATACAAACAAACACGGCCGATATCCACGTAAACGATGTTACCTCATATGAGGGTGAGTGACTGAGTATAATTTTACGCCGCTTTTAACAATATTCCAGCAATATCACCAGACACCAGTGAGTGAGACGAGAAACGGGTCTTCAGCATGACGAAGTTTTCCGAAAGCACTCTCATTTGAGAACCGATACAGACAGGGATATGATTAAACGAATGCAGGATTGGTAATCTGTTTGCAGCTCTCCCTTCACTTGGACAGTGACGGACATGACTGACTGAAATGACCCACGTACCATCTGTCACTTTCAGTGTAGAAAATGTCGTTCTGATTCAATCCTTTGTTATGGATGCATTACGGAGACCTTCACCTGTACCATACACCACTACATACAGGTCACTCAAACATCAGGGCTGTAACGACCACATTGAACACATTGCGGTGCCGTTACAACACATTAGTTCTTTAACCCATACTTGGCAATGATATGATTAGCAGGCGGTCTCACTTATATCTATCAGACCCGGTTATTTTCACCTGATCGTTACAACGGTATCATTATTAAGAGGTCCTACATCTAACCATTGCGTCAGTTTTTTTTTCACCCGAAATTCACACCTGCATTATCAGTTGGTAGTTTTTATGTAATCATCACATCAGTGATTATTTCACCTCTACTTCGACGGGTTCAATTCCCGTCGTGGGTAAAATCTTTGGAGATATTTTTTGGTGTTTCCCTTAGAGAAAAACATTTAAACTTACGTCATTTGGCTGTCATCAACAAGTTAGTATAAGTTCAGCTCCACCTTCACACACTCTCGACTCACTCCCTGCAACATGTTCCTGCCTTGTCTACCCATACAAACAGCGCATGATCAGCGTCGCCAAACAGGTACAATCACATTTCACCCTAGATGTTGGGTACAAATTATATCATCTCCATTAATGACTCGCTACTCACAGGACCTGCACCCGTCGGTATCTCTGCTGATGAATTCCAGATATTGCTGTCCTTTACCTCTGTTCAACTTGCGATCTCCCAATCACAAGAGAGTTGGGAAATACTGCTGTGGTTCTTGTAATTCTTTCCCTCTTGTCCTGGTGCAGTGTTCTTGTTGGTTCTAGGTCTGTGTATGACAGCTCAGTGTCAGCCATGTCACAGTATTTACTTGGTGTGCGGTCTGCAGGTGAGCCGATGTCAAGCAAGGGGCAACCTTGGCCTTTCCACATGTATCGGTGTCGTTGCGTCCCTACTACTACAGGCATTCACTGCAAAGCGCTAAGGTGCTCGTAAGACACTAAGGTAATCTTAATGCATTGTTGAAGAATGGGAGTTGAGCTTAACCTTAGTAAAGAATGCTTCGTGAAAGAGCCCCAGGACACTCTGGTTTTGGAATCATGTTTACGTCATTACACAGCTAGAACCCAAGAGATCTCATGTTTTACTGCTGTTCTTCGTGATGTTACGCAATATCAAGATCGCCGAGACGATCACATAGCACGCTGATCGGAACTACCTCCTGACTTTGGTGATAGGATCGAAAAATAATTGAAGCTGAATATCAGCGCAAGTAATGCAATAGCATTCAGACAAAACACATCAGTGAGGGATGGTGCTCATGCATTTTGTTCATAACGTACTATAACGGGCATCAGTCCTCGTAATTAGCATACGATGACAGAGTCAACGACGTCAGCGAGTCTCACCACCTGACGTTAGTCCAGTCTTATGAGAATCTATGATTGCTGAGGACCAGTCGTAACCGAGATATTGCACGTGTCCAACATACGAGAAGAAAACCTTGTTTTCGTATATTTATGGAGCAGTGCTTATTTATTTGATCTGTGTTGTCTGCCGTACAGGTCCATAAACACAACTAGGAAATATATACCTATAAGCTAAGGTTAAATAGTTTATGAAGTATACAAGTCTTCAGTTAGGTGAAGCAAACCCATTGGCAATACTCCAGCAAATCTACATTTCTTCAGTTTGAAATGACTGTTACATTTTAACATACAATTTCGAAAAAAACAACTGTTCATCTTCTCACAAATTAACTGCGTTTTGATCGACCTCTGTGTTACGTAATGGAAACATTATAGCTAAACGCGACACATCTATTCACATCTATTCACTGTTGTTATTGTGAAGTCGACATGACTATAACCTCTGCGTCTTAAGGCGATTGTTTGGAAAGGTTAATGTCCATCTGGCTGACCTTAACAACGCAACGGTTGCAACCACTGGCTTGCTTGTCATGAACTGGACTTTTGCCTGAAAGTGAACTGTCGACACATTATATACACATAGGTGAAACATTTGAAAGACCTATTTTTGATACTCTTGTATGCGACTGCTTTGCTTATCACGGAATTTTTTGTTTGGATTTAAATTTTGTTTTCATGCGAGATTTCTTGCTGGAAATGAAGAACATCTGCAACTTTCGAGTACACAGAGCCGCACCAGTGGGAACCTCTCCAAACACATTCAATGACACGTCAGTTGGTTATACGACAAAACTGAGAACACTCGGTCTGTATTTTTCTGCTTGATAAGTCAAAATGGAAACCGCAATCAGCACTTCCAAAACAATACTTGTTAAAAGCCGGACCTAAGTTCCGAATACTCAAACTTATGACCGACCCAACAATCCCAGATCAAGACTCACAGGACGCTTGCTGAAATCCTGTGTTAGAGGAAATTATTTTTAGCGGAATGAATCTTTTTGTGACATGTTTCCAAGTTCAAGAGCTCCTGATAAACACTACACCCATACTTTCTTGACGAAATGCGTGATAAAACACGAACCAGTTCAACAATCTCGTTGTACATGTTGCTCTTCTTGTTTGCTGTGGGTTGACAAGATACATGTGGATACATGCAGGTGTTAGGATTTCCGCTCTTGCTGTTAGGCACAGTTAAAATAACATAGCCGTATGTACGCCACGGCGCTTCGCAAGACCATGACACTTTCGCTAGCCAAGTTTCATACATTTTGGAATGGTCTTGTTGACAACTGACAGCAGGAAACAGATAAGCCTTGCAGGAAATAACAAATTGTGTTTCATCACAATTATGAATACATGGGGATATATTATTTAATGATCACAGATTCCAAACATTTGGAACATTCATAAAAAACGTTGTACATGCCAGTATCACTTGCAAACAATTTCAAAACGTGTTTCAACCATGACGGAACACATGGACACGCACGTTGTCCGATGTGATGACACTGACCATGACTGACTCGGTACGGGTCAGTTCTTCTCCTGCGTCTTCGTCCTGTGACAGAGGAACACATCATGTCCTAGTCCTGTGACAGAGGAACACATTATGTCCTAGTCCTGTGACAGAGGAGCACATCATGTCCTAGTCCTGTCACAGAGGAACACATCATGTCCTAGTCCTGTGTCAGAGGAACACAGCATGTCCTAGTCCTGTGACAGTGGAACACATCATGTAATAGTCCTGTGACAGAGGAGCACATCATGTCCTAGTCCTGTGACAGTGGAACACATCATGTCCTAGTCCTGTGACAGTGGAACACATCATGTCCTAGTCCTGTGACAGAGGAGCACATCATGTCCTAGTCCTGTGACAGTGGAACACATCATGTCCTAGTCCTGTGACAGAGGAACACATCATGTCCTAGTCCTGTGACAGAGGAACACATCATGTCCTAGTCCTGTGACAGTGGAACACATCATGTCCTAATCCTGTGTCAGAGGAACACATCATGTCCTAGTCCTGTGACAGTGTGAACACATCATGTCCTAGTCCTGTGACAATGGAACACATCACGTCATGTCCTAGTCCTGTGACAGTGGAACACATCATGTCCTAGTCCTGTGACAGAGGAACACATCATGTCCTAGTCCTGTGACAGTGGAACACATCATGTCCTAGTCCTGTGGCAGAGGAACACATCATGTCCTAGTCCTGTGAAAGAGGAACACATCATGTCCTAGGCCTGTGACAGTGGAACACATCATGTCCTAGTCCTGTCACAGGAACACATCATGTCCTAGTCCTGTGACAGAGGAACACGTCATGTCCTAGTCCTGTGGCAGTGGAACACATCATGTCCTAGTCCTGTGACAGAGGAGCACATCATGTCCTAGTCCTAAGTCAGAGGAACACAGCATGTCCTAGTCCTGTGACAGTGGAACACATCATGTCCTAGTCCTGTGACAGAGGAACACAGCATGTCCTAGTCCTGTGTCAGAGGAACACATCATGTCCTAGGCCTGTGACAGTGGAACACATCATGTCCTAGTCCTGTCACAGGAACACATCATGTCCTAGTCCTGTGACAGAGGAACACGTCATGTCCTAGTCCTGTGGCAGTGGAACACATCATGTCCTAGTCCTGTGTCAGAGGAACACATCATGTCCTAGTCCTGTGACAGTGGAACACATCATGTCCTAGTCCTGTGACAGTGGAACACATCATGTCCTAGTCCTGTGGCAGTGGAACACATTATGTCCTAGTCCTGTGGCAGAGGAACACATCATGTCCTAGTACTGTGACAGAGGAACACATCATCATGTCCTAGTCCTGTGACAGTGGAACACATCATGTCCTAGTCCTGTGGCAGTGGAACACATCATGTCCTAGTCCTGTGGCAGAGGAGCACATCATGTCCTAGTCCTGTGACAGAGGAACACATCATGTCCTAGTCCTGTGACAGTGGAACACGTCATGTCCTAGTCCTGTGTCAGTGGAACACATCATGTCCTAGTCCTGTGACAGTGGAACACATCATGTCCTAGTCCTGTGGCAGTGGAACACATTATGTCCTAGTCCTGTGGCAGAGGAGCACATCATGTCCTAGTCCTGTGACAGATCAACACATCATCATGTCCTAGTCCTGTGGCAGTGGAACACATCATGTCCTAGTCCTGTGACAGAGGAACACATCATGTCCTAGTCCTGTGTCAGAGGAACACAGCATGTCCTAGTCCTGTGACAGTGGAACACATCATGTCCTAGTCCTGTGACAGAGGAACACAGCATGTCCTAGTCCTGTGTCAGAGGAACACATCATGTCCTAGTCCTGTGACAGTGGAACACATCATGTCCTAGTCCTGTGGCAGAGGAACACATCATGTCCTAGTCCTGTGACAGTGGAACACATCATGTCCTAGTCCTGTGGCAGAGGAACACAGCATGTCCTAGTCCTGTGGCAGAGGAACACATCATGTCCTAGTCCTGTGACAGAGGAACACATCATGTCCTAGTCCTGTGACAGTGTGAACACATCATGTCCTAGTCCTGTGACAGAGGAACACATCATGTCCTAGTCTTGTCAAATGAGATTTACTGACCTGTAATTTGGATTGGATATCTCTTCCACTTGCGGCACGTGTACGAAGCGATACTTTCTGTCACATGATATGAGTACGTGCGCATTATAACACCCCAGGTGATACTATTCGGTAGGTCCTAAGTATCCCACGCTTGTCCTACAAGGCGACTTCTGTCGACCGATGACGTCGTTGATTACATGTCACAGATCCTTTCGACATGTTCGAAATAACAGTCATTTCTTTTTCAGAGTTTCAAAAATGGAAACCTTAGTACTACGACTTCGTAGGCCTGTTCTACTTCGTAGGTCTGTTCTACTTCGTAGGTCTGTTCTACTTCGTAGGCCTGTTCTACTTCGTAGGTCTGTTCTAAGGTGTGGTCGAAGCAATAACCTTAATTGTACGAACACTTTGTGCAACTACAGTCTGGTCAGCTATGGTTATTTACTAACTGGGTTCCTAAGGGAGTTGATATTGATAAGACGATGGTCCGTTGAGACTGATATCAAGTGATAGAGGGAATAAATACCAGCGCCTTGAGCAAGCACTGGCTGCGTGAATATGTGCGCTTTATAAATATCCTATAATAATTTGGAAAGAAATCTGGAGATTTGATTATAATGCAATAAAGCACAACATAATGTTAACTGGCACCACCTGCTAATTGTATCCTGTTATCAAGACATACAGCTATTCTTACCAGCCAACAAAGTAGTAAGTGAAATATTTTGACGCCGCAATCAGCAATATTCCAGGTATATGGCAGTGGTCTGTGAGTGAGTGAGTCAGTCAGTTTAGTTTTACGCCGCACTAAGCAATATTCCAGCCATATGGCGGCGGTCACGACGGTCTCTAAATAATCGAGTCTAGACCAGATAATCCGGTGATCAACAGGATGAGCATCGATCTACGAAACTGATACGATAACATCCAAAACAACTCAGCAAGCCAGACCACCCGATCCCGTTAGACGCCTCGGGTAACTGAAGATCAATGTTAACACGGATATTCACGGGTCAACGAACCCAGTAAATAATTAATTAGACTTACAGAATGCCTGTCAATACCAGATGGACTAGTTACGACCACTACACGGGTCACACAGTGGACGTAGAAGTTCCTACTGCAGCGGAGAGTCCCAACAAGCACCACGCGCAAGGCATTCCATGTAATGTTTACCGTGGGTGTGATGCTGACAGATCGATACACCAAGGGCACATTAGCCAGTACTCACACAATGACCCATTATTAAATATGCAGTCATAACCTCGGACACTGTCCAGTGGCGGAGACCCGTACCGCTGTAACCAACAACGGGACCACGTCGTATTTTACGAGCCAAGCGTTTATCGTCAAGGTCGTGTTTCCAGTATCGAGACTCCTTCGAGCGCATGGATACTTCACACAAGTCATCTTCCTAAATGTCGAGGATGATGGATGAGGTTTAACACGTGAAGGTCAAGGTCACCTCGAGGCGGTGACGCAAGTCTTCAAACTCGACCAAACCCCACAAACGTCAGTGTCAAGGATTAATCCATCACAGTAAACCACACAAACACGTAGCCATGCGTTATCCAGAATTATTATCTTTGAGAGGTCATACTTGTAGCGACCATGCACTCCGAGGCAACAACTGTCGTACTGATAACAGTAAGATCATGCACGAACACATCTAATGCATGCGTTCTGACATCACACAGTTAACTCCGTACATGAAACCTGCCCCACAGACAGACTGATCGCACTCAAGACCTTCGCCTCGAGGCGCAGAGCTACAGGTTTATGTTATACGTTCTGGGTACATTTCGAGAATACTTTGTGACACGAAATTCTAGATTATGTCCATTTTGTGTTGAACCTTTAACTGAGACAGAATATCACATGTGTTTGGAGTGTCCCTTTAAGAATAGTCTCAGACACACGACTGTATTGTACTAATCGTTCTAATGAGTGACTTTTGTTTAATCTTCCAGTATATGGCAGCGGTCTGTAAATAATCGAGTCTGGACTAGACAATCCAGTGATCGATGTGTGCATGAGCATCGATTTGCGCAATTGGGAACCGACGACATGTCAGCGAACATGACCACCCGATCCCGTTTGTCGCCTCTTACGACAAACATAGTTGCCTTTAGTGGCAAGCATGGGTTGCATTCGTAACTATTTGTGTCTTTCCGTGACCTACAAGAAGACTTTTACCCCTCTCGTGCCCCATTAGTTCCAAGAATCGTGGCAAACCAATCACAATCACAATCGTAATAAAACGAATGTCAAACCATGAAAATGGTGGAACCGTTGAACTTTGAAACTTTGCTGAACTATACAAAGTATAATATAAACAAATACTTCTAGTTTACGGATGAACAACTTTCAACACTGAAACATATCTGCCAAGGTACTGACTGTATTGCTGTTTTGCCTATTGGATGTAGGATATTCTAAGAGTCATGTTTGGAAATTCAGGGTTATCTGCCCTTGATAATAGTACTAGACTATTTTCATTTCTATGCACGTTAGCGCTTAGACAAGACCCAGTCGTAAACATGGACATGAGCGGGATACGAGACGTCATCGGGCTTGACGGGATGACACGAGCACCTACGAATGGTATGGGTTGCTAAAGGTCAATTCCACGCCGGACTTTCATGGGTCCACCCTTTTTATGATAAAGTTGTTGTTCCCTGCACATTACACGGTTTAGGTATTTTAAATTGATTAGCGAAACAACGTGTTTTAACAAGGCTTTACAACCCATTCATTGTATGCTGATTGACCTTCTACAATGTTATGGCGCTCCGGGATTCCATGATCTGACATTTGTAAATATATAATGGGCATGTTGGTCTGAATAAACCAACCAACTGTTGATGTGGTTAATGTTGTATCGCTGTTGAGTTTGTCATTGCAATTGCTATATCGCCTTCGTTACAGTTGCTGGTCTCGATCTATGATATTTTCGTTTTAGATATTATTGTGATCATAATTATTTGAGTCTTGCGTCAACAGCCGTGAGTCACATATCACAGCCATGTGTCAGATATCACAGCCACGTGTCACATCACAGATATGTGTCACACGTCACAGCCACGAGTCACACCTCTGCCGCGGGTCACACCTTAAGTCGCATGTCACATAACATCCACGTGTCACACATTAAGGTCGTGTGTCACACACTACAGTCATGTGCCATATCTCACAGTCACGAGTCACAAATCACAGCCACGTGTCATCCATCAAGGTCATGTGTCACACCTCACAGCCACGTGTCACACATCACAAGCATGTGTCACACAGCACAGCCACATGTCACACACTACAGTCATGTGTGGCACATCACAGCCACGTGTCATATCTCACAGACGCGAGTCACATATCGCAGCCACGTCTCACACATCACAGTTGTCACACCTCACAGCCACGTGTCACACATCATAGTTATGTGTCACACCTCAAAACCACGTGTTACATATCACGGTAATGTGTGACACGCCACTGTCTTGAGTCGCATACACCATAGTGTTAGTTAAGTCTTTTCCCAATCCGATTATGTGTGAAAGCGATGATAACATACCGACCTCAAACGATGCCCTATCGGAGTAGACCGTCTGTCTGACACAGGCGAGAGGGCAGCTCCACGTTTCAAATTATATACTTCAAATATTCTGCTCCACATCACAAAAGAAACACGTGCTTACCTACCTCCAACACAGCACGTGATTCCAGTGTCCCTCACAAGGTGTCCTCACATGGTTTCAGACGATGCCAGAGTGGTCAGTTGTGAACGTTTCCATGGGAACAAAATTGCGTTCTTCTGTCTATTTCTTCTAAACGAGTCTATATATTCCCTTGCAATGAATTGATTTTCTCCTAAATACGAGTCGGGATTTCTCTGCCACCAGTTCGATCGCACAATGCCGTCTCTCTGCTGATCAGACACATCAAACACCATCCCGCTCTCTTCGATTGTCTCCCTTGTTTTATATCAAAGGGTTTTTCATCATCGTCAGTAAGTAGCATCGATTATGTGAGTTATCAGTGCTTGCCGCAAAGAAGATCTACTCAGTAAAGGGGAAACCTTTATCAAATATTTGGCCGGTGTCAAATGGTCTGTGTGTTTGTGACTAAACACGTTAGAAAGTGCGAGTTTAAATCTGATTAGACTTTGAATTTTCTGTTCAGTGTTGGATATCGAGTACATGCATTCCCACTTACACGCTTCATCTACAAACACGCTGTGATGGCTCGTACTCTGACAAAACATATTGTCTGCTACTAGTCACCTGGACAAATCCTGTGCATCAAATACCCCTATATTTTATATCTCCCTAGACTTCAGCTAAACAACAGCCTAAAAAATCACACTGTAGGCTCCGTTTTATTTTTTCACTATTTCTTATCTATATACCAACATGACTTTCATCACCACATATCGGGAATTGCGTATTCGTTATGCACAAACTCATCCACGTATAAACGAACAAGATAAAAAGTGAAGTATGTTCTCTAAATGAATTTGTGGTGAATGATAATCAATATCCAAGGAATTGAGCTGACTGTTCACGTCTGTAGTCGACGTCAGACGCCGGGAAACAATTCTGACAACCTCCCGCCAATTTCCCACTGTGTAACTCGTGAATAATTCATTCAACCTGGAAGTGTTTTATACCACGCAAAATTACTCTCTCCTTGAGGTGAAACATGCACCGTCGTGACGTCACTCGAGTATTCCCTCAGTGCACCGTCAGTAACAGGAGGGAGGTGAGGGGCAGGTCAACGTAGAGGAGGATCAGCTTCAGTCTTTCATTCTTGTTTCTAAAATATTATAAACAAGATGTTCAAAGCTTGAATTGTTATCTTCTATATAAGATAATCCCCAGTATTAAAACCACATTAGATAATTGATGTGAAAATCCACAGAATAAATATACTCTCCGAGTATCTTCTAGTAATGGGCAGACATCACAGAATCACTGAATACATGGACAAGACATGGACAGTTATGCCAATTGTGTGTTGCCCCACATGTTGAGGATGAACTCCACTTTTGCTGACTGTATCCTTTTTATCCACTTTTTGCGCTCGGGTTTCATTCCACAATATTATTACATGTTGCCAGTTCTTGGTAAAATGTTCATTATTTTCAAGGAACAAATTTAATGTCTGTAATAAACGTTTTTCGTTTGAAGAAGACATAATATCTTTATCAACGAAAAACCTGTTACCTGACAACAATGCGTAAAGCTTGCATTGCCTTGCCTATGTCAGATAGTATCAATGTATAATTTAGTCATGTTGGTTATCAGAGTTCCTGTCAAACAGTCTGAATCAGCTGGTTCTCAGAACTCCTGTCAAACAGTTTGAATCAGGTGCTGTAATTAGTATAATGGGCCGATGGTCCCTGTTCGCGAATATACGCGTCAAACTACCAGATGGTAGAATTATACCACAGCTAATGCACCAAAGTTAATGTCTCTGTTAATAGTTATGATGCTTCGAGATTCCTTGGTTAGATTTAAACCATAGTGCGGTATATGGGATAGACTTGCACTGAGGATGTCAAAGAAACAATGAAGACTTTTGACGAAGTATACTAGAGATGGACATGGCGTCACCGACAGAAATTATCCGGATATCATAACCAGATCGTCCTGTAAATTAAGCATATTCAAACCTACAGCGTGATTGTTACTTACCAGACATGTATTTGACGCTGCACATCAGTAAATGTTGCTATGCATTTAAGTCAGTTGCTAAAAACAACAATGCGATGTGCTGTACCCAGAGGAGATCACCACTACATGGACAACCAGCGAAACCTGTTGTTATGACAGACAATGAAAGTGTCATCTTTATCAGTACAGAAGGCGAGCTGGGAACAGACAAGTGGTCGGTGCATGATGTAGTTTATCATCCCGGTATGACACGGAGAGTACACTGGTCATGTCACTATTGTCGGTTACCTACCGTATTGTTACCTTGTTGCCATCACTAATTTTGCAACGGTGAGCGGTCCTATGTGGTTGGTTAGGGGCAACTTTCACAAGGTACAGCAGGATACAGTTTGAAACACGGACCGGTAAACCTCTCAGTACTGATGATACTTTGCTGAGAAGCGTTGCCTCGTGTAGACTACAGGCCCTAAATCTTACTGACCCTCTTAAGGGTGGGTGTAGTAAACATGTCAGTTTTCGAATCGATATCAAATAACGATACGATTTGTTATGCAGGTCACGTGGTCGTATTGCATGAATTGACAGAAAACAAAAGATGAAAAAAAACAGCCGATGTCTGATTATGTGCTTTGTGTGCTGCATGGTGTGACTCATTCACCAATCGGTATATGGAAGTGTATGTAGAGCCACGTGTTGACAGCTGTAGTATGGTATTATACCAGAATCATGTGTTGACAGCTGTAGTGTGGCATTATTCCAGAATCATGCGTTGACAGCTGTAGTGTGGCATTATACCAGAATCATGTGTTGACAGCTGTAGTGTGGCATTATACCAGAATCATGTGTTGACACCTGTAGAGTGGCATTATACCAGACCCCTCTGTTGACTTCAAGGTGTCGGTGATGTCATGCGCGGCAAAGGATGACCAAACAGTGTATTCTGACGAATCATGGTTTACATGACAGACACAGAGTGCTGCGTAATCGGAATGACATATTTTGGCGGCAACCTCCAAAAACACCATATCTTACGCAGCTTAACACAACAGTATTTCTGGTTCAGTGCACAACTACTCCTCAAGCTGACACCTATTTCTTATCAAAACAAGACGTTTTATTCATTCAGCATTTTATTACAGGTTAAAAAATGAATAATAAATATGGCGCTATGTTGGTCATGCCCAGTATTGGCACACTAAGCTCTACATTTATCTGTAAGCCTGATACAAAATTTGACTAACAAAGATAAAGCAAACGTCCAAATACATTAAGGAGCTTCATGTGTGTTTTCTAGTCTTGCGAAACGTTGCTGCTTAAACCATTTCAGTCTCGAGGTAGTCTTTTTTCTACTGGGTGGGGCAGCTCCGAAAGTTCATGAAATGGCTTAGCTCTATCAGCATTCTCGATTCTCCTGAAAGTTAAGCAAAATGTTGAGATGTCGGTCGGGGGCTGTTGGTGACCCTTGATGTTCCGCTTCTTAGCCTGTCAGTTTGTCTTCCGCGTGTGACCAATCCTCCAACTGTTCGTTTTGTGCAGCCATTGATTCTTGGAACATGAGAGTACGTGACTCCCATCTCCAGAATACACTCTGTTCGTTCTTCTTGCTGTGATGTTAATCGAGGTATATTTTGTTGATCATACGGGTGTACGTTTTGACAGAGAACACAGTTTAGCTCGTGTGTTATATTCACGGGTACCTTTCTGCACGTGCGGGAAGTTATGGTTCTCAAGTCATTTTTACCGTTTAAGACGTGAAGCAGGTGCTTCTCCTTCACATATACTGTTAATGTGTGTTTGTGGGGTGGGCTCCCCATCAGTATATAGCCCCTTAGACAACAGTTATAATATTTGGGGGTGGGGGGTGGGGGGGAGTTCCTTTTGCACATGAGTGTAGATCATAAGATAGGTAGAAGAACCATATCTAGAGTAGATGATTTGCACTTGATCCAAAAGGACAGAACAGCCGGTGATGGTCTCAGTAGTCTGTATGACTTCCAGATGATCTAGGGTTTGCAAGGCAACAATCTTGTTACCCTCAGCATCAGCAAAGAGGGACAACCATCCAATGTCTCAGCCCATGCTCCTCCAAGGTCAACTTTAGAGCGGTCTGCGGCAGGACTGGTGTGGTGTTGAGGCGGGGACGATACAAGTGATGCGAGAAGGACGAGGGAGGACGGACCACAGCATTGCCTTCCCGGGATGCCTACTCATTGTAGAGGATGTACATTTGCGCTGTTTCTTCTCTCGCTCTCTTCCGTAAATTGCTGAGTAACTTGATCTTGTCAGCATCTTCAGGAGGACGAATGTAGCGGCTAACAGTCAGGCACAGCGGTGCACTTGCCAGTACAGCCAGTGACGACACATCGTTGGTCTGCCTGACTTTGATCCTGTTCTACAGATACCCGTCAAGAAGTCGAGGTGTACACCTATACCTGTACTTATCTGGCTGTGTGCAGTGCCACCGTCACAACGACATGGGATCACTCTATCTGGCAGTACATCTGGACCAGTACTTACCTGGCTGTGTGCATTGCCACCGCCACAACGACATGGGATCACTCTATCTGGCAGTACATCTGGACCAGTACTTACCTGGCTGTGTGCAGTGCCACCGCCACAACGACATGGGATCACTCTATCTGGCAGTACATCTGGACCAGTACTTACCTGGCTGTGTGCAGTGCCACTTCCACAACACACATGGAGGTGCAAGACACTCTTTGCCACTGTTCAATTGCAGGAAGAATAGTCACTGTTCAATTGCAGAGTCGGGTTTACACGACATCAACGAGTTTGGCTTTTCACAGTAAATGCCTTCATGGACACTGCGTCGCTTTTGTCCAATCTTACAAAATGTACGGTCAACGGACGGTCGACTAATAAAGATCTCAGTCAGGTGTCCTCGTTACACTTATAAACTGTTTTTGTTCATGTTGTTCCAGTCAAGTTCCGTAGTTCCAAAGACGCTATAGAGTTCCCTAACCTTTAATATAACCTAGCATACACTCTGTATCGACACGCACAAGAGAACAGGACCCAGTGGCTTGACATGAGGCGGAGCGTATTACCTGAGATGAAACGTAAAATCATTGCACGGCTGGCAGACAAGAGGGTCCGTCATTATCTCTAAGACTATCACGATATGTAAGCCTATGGAACTTCGTGTATTCCGCCAGTCCTCCAGACTGGGACACTCAATATCTGCAAATCATTTGTTTGGTTTGTTTTTTTTTTACGCCACTCAGCAATATTTGTTATCAGTGTACACGTGGTCTCAGTTTTATTCCCTGCACTCCTACACTGCGTCTAACAACCCTAGTAGGAGGTCGCGTCAGGTAACCTTTGAGATTGACGAATCAAAACACAGCTTACCAAGTCGCAAAAGTGGACATTCGCACATATCTTTTGAACTTTTACCTCGAAAAGGTTCTGCCGAATGCTATGTTCCGTACGATCGCTTCCGGCTGACACACATGGAGCACGGAACAACACTGTTAACAGTCAGTAAACAGTCGCTGAAAATAGAGTTTTTGTCAGTATTCAAAGATGTCGACTTGGCAGATGGTAAGGATGCCATCAGAAAGCCTTAACCGTATACACTCCAGGTCAAATACGAGTATATATGTTTTACGCGCATTTTCCTTTGTTGAGGAATCAGGGTCAGTGACTGGGGAATTTTGGAAGTCCCACCAAACCCCAAACAGTAGCCGTTGATGTCTGAATAGTCAGATCCGTTCGGCCGTCGCGCTAGATCGCTCAAACGTTACCTGACGCGACGACATACTTGGGTTTATTAGACTCAGATGAGGAGTGTAACGAAAAATCCTGAGACTGGGTTTACTCAGACTGTATTCCAATTACATGGTGGCGGTTTGTAAATAATCGACATCAGCAGCAGCAGCAGTAATCAACATCATCAGCAACGATCTACACAAATGGGATACGATGACAGGTGTCAGCAGGTGTCAGCAGGTGTCAGCGAGCCTGACCACACGATCCCGTTCGTCACCTCTTACACCAAGCATAGGTTACTGAAGATCAATTCTTAACCCTATCTTCACGTCTATGTACATTCCAAGATAGGTTGCATGTATTCATTCTTTATGCATGCATGAGCAGTATGTGCACATAAACCATCTTCACTTCACCTGAGGGCATTTCGCGATACGACTTGCCATTTCCTGAAGTCATGTCGGAAAATATAGTGTTGATGTAAAATCTTTTGTGCGCGACGAGAACAGCAAGAGTTGTCTCCCTTAGACCACTACACCAAATTGACAATTGAAATCGCATTACAGTCTTGAATGAGCATTGGAGAGCGTCGATTGTTATCGGGTAGTTACAGTCCGCCAATGTATATGTGTGGGTCATTATAAAACAGTGGTTGACAGCATGAGGAATGGTCTACCGCATCCAGTAACTATGGATTTTCTACTTTGAACATTGTTTTTTGTTTCACAGTTCTGACTGATATATCACTGGAAATATATTTTTCTGGGCGACTCATTCAGAAGCAGGGAAAAGTGAATGAGTGCAACTACATAGCGTCTGTCTGAATAATCGATTCTGGACCAGATAATTCAGTGATCAACAACATGAGCATCGATCTAAGCATTAAGGAACATGTTTCAACCAAGTCAGACCATCCGAGCCCGTTAGTCGCCACTTGCGACAAGCATGTGTTACTGAAGATCAGTTCTAACCCGAATCTTCACGGGTTGGTCTGATGTGGAGAAAGGGAAGCGTTAGTCATATATCAGTGACGTGATCTGCCATTAGATTACGCTACACTAGATCTTGTGTTTGTCTCTACACTCAGGTGCCACAAGATGGCTGACTTTTCGGGGAATGGAAACTATAGAACGTGTTGCTTGCCTTATCGGAATCCTGTTGCATGAAAATTTTATTATGTGTCCCTATGAGATCAGTGCCCGTCGTAAACGCATAGGTAGTGACCCCTACAGTCTCTGAAGTTAATAGAAGAGGCAAATTATCCCAAGTGGAGTGGAGACACTTCCTCAAGTCACCTTGTCCCCTGATCGTAGAAATGTATTCTTCACATTGTATTTCAACACAAGCCAAATATTGTCGATTCTGTTCATATCTGGGCTCTGTGCTGGACATGGCAGCGGCGGAATGTCATTCCTTCGTTGCCATGCTTCCGTCTGACGGGACCGATGCATATGTGCATTATCATCTTGGAGCGGCCATGGTTCGTCGAGGAACTACTTTACAACAACGGTCACAAAAAGTTGTCAAATATGTATCAATATACTTATCACTGTTCATATTTTCACCGACGAACACCAAACACCCCCACCGGACTTAGGTAATGCACCCCACATCAACTTCATAGACCGAACTATTCCTTGACTGAAATACCCGAGACACTCGCCCCCATAGCTTTCTGGTCGCTTTTGCAACACTATATAACTTCCATCGGGTTTAACAACAATAGTTATTTCATCAGTAAAGGTGACCTTTTTCCAGTGCCTATCAACAGTCCAATGAATTTTTTCCTCTACACCACGCCACACGTTTTTTCCCGTCATCATGACCTCACGTATTCCGAGCTTTTTGCAAACGGTCCGACGAACAAATCCCAGTGAATATAAATTTCGTTGAACAGTTCTTTTGGAAACAGGTTGTGGCACAGACTGATTTAAAATGTGTTATATCCCCCAAAGATTTCCGCCGATCAACTTTAACCAGCCCCGCGCTGTGATGTTTGCAGGTCTACCAGAATGACGTCAGTTTTCGACATTTTCCCGTTCTCGATATCGCTTTAAAAATTTGCAAATTGTAGAAGTATACTCTTGAAAAATCGCCTGATCTATATCCGTCATTTATCTTACTGATAATGGCGTGTTTGGTGTCAATACTCATCTCCTTTCCCTGTCCTTTAATTGTTATTGTTTCTGTCTCCAAGTGGGATGGTACCTCATCTGAGTGTGATCTTTCCCCATGAAAGTGGGATAGTACTTCATCCAAGTGGGATGGTACCTCATCTGAGTGTGGTGGTACCTTATGAAAGTGGGATAGTACTTCATCCAAGTGGGATGGTACCTCATCTGAGTGTGGTGGTACCTCATGAAAGTGGGATAGTACTTCATCCAGGTGGGATGGTACCTCATCTGAGTGTGGTGGTACCTCATGAAAGTGGGATAGTACTTCATCCAAGTGGGATGGTACCTGACCTGAGTGTGATCTTACCCCATGAAAGTGGGATAGTACTTCATCCAAGTGGGATGGTACCTCATCTGAGTGTGGTGGTACCTCATGAAAGTGGGATGGTACATTATCAACAACCAATCAGTTGAGCTTCTCGAGTTGTACAAGTACCTAGGGATACTAACTGACTGCAAACTGACTTTCACTCAAAATTCCAATGCAGCCTGCAACAAATGCCAGTCTCGCTGCATTCATTCCACATCGATTCCACTTAAATGTCTTTGTTTCATATATCATGTACACGATCTATTTTAACATTTTCTAAGCACTGCTTGTATGGATTCCTGTCGATTAAATAGGATTGTTAAAGTTGCAGGAAAAAAATGTTTGGTTTTTATTTTATTTTGATAGTTTAGACACTCTGCCCATATCATCTATTGTAAATCTTTCTGCCAGAATTTTACAAGACCAACCAATGTTTTAAGCTCTGTTATAAACTTTTACCGTCTGGTCATAGATATCTTTTACCAAATTCCAAGTCATAGAGACGAAAACGCTCTTTCACACCAGTTAGTATAGCCTTTTAGTATATTTATTGTTATATGTTTGTCTTATAAATAATGTATTTCATTTTCTTTTTAACTATGCATGTAATGTCATTGCTGTTGTTTGTTGCTATCTCGCGTTCCTATCCCTTACAATATTCCCTTTTGAGCAATAAAGAATTATCTTATCTCTTATCTGATGTTACCCCTGAGTATCTCTCTCAGATACGTTGTTGGTACACACTCATCAGAGACACTGCTTGTAGTGTTTTTTTTTCATCCGAACACAATAGCAAGATCCGTTACTGAATGTTGTGTCGCTGCTATGAAAGCACAATATCTGACGCCACGGTTCTACAACTTTGGTGGTCTTCAGCAGTGTCTCAATGAAGCGACAATTGGATGACTGTGTGGTTGACGGTACCTGACCACAGTTTGCTTGCTTAAGTGTGGTCTGTATTGATCCCCTGCCCTATGGGGCTTACATGGCCGTTTTCGACCGTCGCCTTTAGGGACTGATTACGCCCAATCACACCAACGACAACCTGTCGAGGTGAGTTGCTGGAGTAGACATATCTAATAGCAATTTGTGGAGGACACCGGGAATTGGCTTCTCCTGGGAGAATAAGTTCCGCATCAAAAGAGTGAGTGAGTGAGTGAGTGAGTGAGTGAGTGAGTGAGTGAGTTAGGTTACACTGCTCATCTCAAATGACATTCAAGTTGAAGGATCTTGTGCAATACCTTGTTCAGTTTACAATTCTGATGCTCCAACACAACAATTAACAAGGTCTCGTTTAAAGCATGAAAATAGCGTATGTTAACACCGTCTGTGACTGGTTGTAGCTATATCAAGTTCATGTATCAAACCAACAGTCCCTATAATCGACTTGGACCAGAACAATCAAAATACAAATGAATCTGCTGCAAACGTTTAAATATGTGTAATGTGAAAAAGGAATGTTAAAACGATTTAAAGCAATCCATATATTTGGTCTCATGTTTAGATTTTCTCATATTTGCCTGACTCAGTAACCACACGTGACATTGGAGCCCAGTACTTATCGCATTTAGATGAGATGCAAGAGTTACTTCCCTTTGACCATATTTTAAACGCCACAGCACGACGCGAGGCCCTGAGGAGTGTTTCGGCTGCACTCAGCTAATGACCCATTTCTGGATAGGTACAACACGTATATGTCTCTCTCAGACGTCTTGAAGCAAACATGTCTCTTTTTTTCATTCCAGTGTTGTTGGAAGTTGGCAGGACTTTAATCACTTAAGCATGGCTTCGAATCCACACTTGGCAAGTGGATGCAGTTCAGACAGAAACGGATCCAGAATCACTTTCATACGCATGCTAATGTCATGGAAAACAATATCATTCCTCATTTGTGTGACAACTATGTCATATTAATATGTCTAATGAAACACCAGTTATGGAGCTGGGAAGTAGAAAACCCCTTACATAACTTTCAGTCAACAAAATGGCTTGTGTTTCATCATTGTTCCAGATGAACATGTGTCAGTATTTATAAAATATTGATCTGTCATTCTATTTCATTATTAGCTGGAATGACTAGTGATTGGTACAGATTCATCACAGTGTTTCTTCATGTGAAAACTGTCGCACAACTGAAGAATGATCTTCTTACTTAAATGTAGCATGCATATGTATGTAGGTGGCGAGAAAAGATTTTCATATTGTTCGTAACGTTGCTTTTAAAAAAAAAAAATATTGGACATATATGAGACTAATCCCTACTTAAACACATATTTTATTCTCGTAGATTGACTGGACTATTTCAAGTAGTTCTCATTTATATCTTTTTATTGATGAAAAATGACATAACGAAACCGACATCAAAAAAAGATTCACAATACTTATTCATATTATGTTGTACTGACATGTCCTTTTCTTATACTAGTGTGGTGCAGTGGGTTAGAAGACTGCTAAAAGCCTCCGCTCGTTACGCTGAAAGCCGAGTTCGTTTCCCCACATGGGCACAATGTGTGAAGACAATTTCTGGTGTCACCCGTCGTAATATTGCTGGAATATTGCTAAAAGCGGCGTAAAACCATTGTCACTCACAATATCAGTGTGCATGTCCTTTGTCGTGTGTGTCATGAGTGATCAGCACGTGCAGGGTCGGCGTTCTGACTGCCATTATTCCTGAACCACTTTCTTCGCGACGGTCGTTTACACAGCTGGACCAAGACAAAGCTAAAGACAGTTTTAGTGCCACCCGTCAGTACTAATATAAAACAATAGACTGTATGTGATAATGTACGGTACTTTCTGCAATGATGGGAAACACAGACCCACAGGAAATCATCGGTATAACGTGGACTCCAAGGGTAGAGACTCTTGGATGCTGGTGGACAGCGAGTAACAAGCAACGAGTATAATTCACTGGATGTAATATAACTTATTTCCTGGACAGATCGCGGCATTGTTACATTATCGATCGCACAGGGGAGCAGAGTAGCCGCATGATGGCGGGGCACAGATATTACAGTCAGAAGTGTGCACACATAACAGAACCTCCACTTCCTATCCACTTCTCCTCTCAAAGAAGCAACTATCATCCATCCCCACATACTTAAGACTTTGAACCCCAACTTAAGCTACGAGTATTAATACTTGTGCGTTGTTAACCTAACACAAGCTTAATGTAATTTGTCGGTGAAGGATGCATCACGTAGACCTCACCTCGTTTTGTCATAATCCAGCACTATTAACATCTATTTATCATGATCAGCCCTGCAAAGTGGAGCCCAGCTAAGCACTGTTACTTTCATTAATACATGCATTGTCATGTCACGGAGTCGCTGGCGTGGTCGCCGCCATTATGGTTTTAACTTTCACCAGTTTCACACCCAAGCTGTTTGACGCAATGCTGATAATGGCGTTTTTATTAGTCAACGGTGGATGTATGTTGTTATACATATTATTTCATTTTCGTATTGATCTCTGTGAAGTGTTTTATGGATATCATTAGTTTTCAGAAACTGGCATCCACGAAATCGTCTTTTTGTTTTAAATATTATAGTTTAATCAAATATATGACTGTTTTCAAGCGAGACAAGGATACAAGATTCTGTTTCAAAATGTCGTGCAGGCGTTGTTATACATGTTTCTCAATGTTTTACTTCCCAATTTCTAAGATGCTACTCTTAGACGGATCTTCAAGTGTTGGCACGGACAGTCCTTCTCTTCTGTTTCAATGAAGCATGCTGAAGTCTGACTGTCGTTGTATATTCCAGAAACAACGGAAAATGAAATTTTATTTATTGTATTTTTAGTTTTCTGTTTCTGTGAATACCCGCCCCTCTGTAGAACCGACCGTTAATCTATAGCGCAAGCCTGCTATCAGTAAATTGTCTGTGTAAACCCATAAGTCATCAACACTGATTAGTCGTCAGACTTCCAACAGAAGGGGAATTAAAGGCGATGACAACTCTGAATTCAGACGAACAGAAGCGTGTCATTTCGACAGAGAACGACACTGCTGTCGAACTCCGACTTTTGTTGTGTGTTTTATTGGTACAAGTCGTGCTAGCAGAATATTTGTGTATCCTGAAGGGTTATTTAGCTGCCTCTTGAAGACAGTTTATATGAAACTATTCTGTTGTAATAAGGCATTGTTCAAATTGTGAGAGTATGTTCAAGCCTGCGAGCCGAGTTGAAATGCATTCCTCTCAAGGCTACATTCATACTATATGGTTTACAGAGATCAATGCATGAGGTAAGCAATGTCGACATAAAGCATATTTAAAATTGCATACAATAGAGCAGTGAAATGTTGACAATTTAAGAGAGAAGGGCCACGGTAGAGGTAGTACACCCTTGCATACATCATATGTTTGGTCAGTCTATAGGGGCGGTGAGGGTAGCCTAGTGACCAGGGGCAGTGTTATGATAGAACACCGCCAATGTAGTAAGTCATGGGGGCGGTGAGGGTAGCCTAGTGACCAGGGGCAGTTTTATGATAGAACACCGTCAATGTAGTAAGTCATGGGGGCGGTGAGGGTAGCCTAGTGACCAGGGACAGTGTTATGATAGAACACCGCCAGTGTAGTAAGTCATGGGGGCGGTGAGGGTAGCCTAGTGACCAGGGACAGTGTTATGATAGAACGCCATCAATGTAGTAAGTCATGGGGGCGGTGAGGGTAGCCTAGTGACCAGGGACAGTGTTATGATAGAACGCCATCAATGTAGTAAGTCATGGGGGCGGTGAGGGTAGCCTAGTGACCAGGGGCAGTGTTATGATAGAACACCGCCAGTGTAGTAAGTCATGGGGGCGGTGAGGGTAGCCTAGTGACCAGGGACAGCGTTATGATAGAACACCGTCAATGTAGTAAGTCATGGGGGCGGTGAGGATAGCCTAGTGACCAGGGACAGTGTTATGATAGAACACCGCCAGTGTAGTAAGGCATCGGGGCGGTGAGGGTAGCCTAGTGACCAGGGACAGCGTTATGATAGAACACCGTCAATGTAGTAAGTCATGGGGGCGGTGTGGATAGCCTAGTGACCAGGGACAGTTTTATGATAGAACACCGCCAATGTAGTAAGTCATGGGGGCGGTGAGGGTAGCCTAGTGACCAGGGACAGTGTTATGATAGAACACCGCCAATGTAGTAAGTCATGGGGGCGGTGTGGATAGCCTAGTGACCAGGGACAGTGTTATGATAGAACACCGCCAATGTAGTAAGTCATGGGGGCGGTGAGGGTAGCCTAGTGACCAGGGACAGTGTTATGATAGAACACCGCCAATGTAGTAAGTCATGGGGGCGGTGTGGATAGCCTAGTGACCAGGGACAGTGTTATGATAGAACGCCATCAATGTAGTAAGTCATGGGGGCGGTGAGGGTAGCCTAGTGACCAGGGACAGTGTTATGATAGAACACCGCCAATGTAGTAAGTCATGGGGGCGGTGTGGATAGCCTAGTGACCAGGGACAGTGTTATGATAGAACGCCATCAATGTAGTAAGTCATGGGGGCGGTGAGGGTAGCCTAGTGACCAGGGACAGTGTTATGATAGAACACCGTCAATGTAGTAAGTCATGGGGGCGGTGTGGATAGCCTAGTGACCAGGGACAGTGTTATGATAGAACACCGCCAGTGTAGTAAGGCATGGGGGCGGTGAGGGTAGCCTAGTGACCAGGGACAGTGTTATGATAGAACACCGCCAGTGTAGTAAGGCATGGGGGCGGTGAGGGTAGCCTAGTGACCAGGGACAGTGTTATGATAGAACACCGCCAATGTAGTAAGTCATGGGGGCGGTGTGGATAGCCTAGTGACCAGGGACAGTGTTATGATAGAACGCCATCAATGTAGTAAGTCATGGGGGCGGTGAGGGTAGCCTAGTGACCAGGGACAGCGTTATGATAGAACGCCATCAATGTAGTAAGTCATGGGGGCGGTGTGGATAGCCTAGTGACCAGGGACAGTGTTATGATAGAACGCCATCAATGTAGTAAGTCATGGGGGCGGTGAGGGTAGCCTAGTGACCAGGGACAGTGTTATGATAGAACACCGTCAATGTAGTAAGTCATGGGGGCGGTGTGGATAGCCTAGTGACCAGGGACAGTGTTATGATAGAACACCGCCAGTGTAGTAAGGCATGGGGGCGGTGAGGGTAGCCTAGTGACCAGGGACAGTGTTATGATAGAACACCGTCAATGTAGTAAGTCATGGGGGCGGTGAGGGTAGCCTAGTGACCAGGGACAGTGTTATGATAGAACACCGCCAGTGTAGTAAGGCATGGGGGCGGTGAGGGTAGCCTAGTGACCAGGGACAGTGTTATGATAGAACGCCATCAATGTAGTAAGTCATGGGGGCGGTGTGGATAGCCTAGTGACCAGGGACAGCGTTATGATAGAACGCCATCAATGTAGTAAGTCATGGGGGCGGTGTGGATAGCCTAGTGACCAGGGACAGTGTTATGATAGAACACCGTCAATGTAGTAAGTCATGGGGGCGGTGAGGGTAGCCTAGTGACCAGGGACAGCGTTATGATAGAACGCCATCAAAGTAGTAAGTCATGGGGGCGGTGAGGGTAGCCTAGTGACCAGGGACAGTGTTATGATAGAACACCGTCAATGTAGTAAGTCATGGGGGCGGTGAGGGTAGCCTAGTGACCAGGGACAGCGTTATGATAGAACGCCATCAATGTAGTAAGTCATGGGGGCGGTGAGGGTAGCCTAGTGACCAGGGGCAGTGTTATGATAGAACACCGCCAGTGTAGTAAGGCATGGGGGCGGTGAGGGTAGCCTAGTGACCAGGGACAGTGTTATGATAGAACGCCATCAATGTAGTAAGTCATGGGGGCGGTGAGGGTAGCCTAGTGACCAGGGACAGTTTTATGATAGAACGCCATCAATGTAGTAAGTCATGGGGGCGGTGAGGGTAGGCTAGTGACCAGGGACAGTGTTATGATAGAACGCCATCAATGTAGTAAGTCATGGGGGCGGTGAGGGTAGCCTAGTGACCAGGGACAGTGTTATGATAGAACACCGCCAATGTAGTAAGTCATGGGGGCGGTGAGGGTAGCCTAGTGACCAGGGACAGTGTTATGATAGAACACCGCCAGTGTAGTAAGGCATGGGGGCGGTGAGGGTAGCCTAGTGACCAGGGACAGTGTTATGATAGAACGCCATCAATGTAGTAAGTCATGGGGGCGGTGAGGGTAGCCTAGTGACCAGGGACAGTTTTATGATAGAACGCCATCAATGTAGTAAGTCATGGGGGCGGTGAGGGTAGCCTAGTGACCAGGGACAGTGTTATGATAGAACACCGTCAATGTAGTAAGTCATGGGGGCGGTGAGGATAGCCTAGTGGGTTAAAGCGTTCGTTCGCCATGCCGAAGAACCGGGTTTGATTCCCTACATGGATACAATGTGGTGAGCGCATTTCTCGTGTTCAACGCCGTTATATTGCTGGAATATTGTATAAAACCGTACTTCCTCACAACAATTACAAGGCAAAGAAGTGACAACCGCACACTATATGAAGCCGTTTGTGTTGCTGTGATTACAGGCATTTAATATCTCATGAAATAGCTTAAAATGATATACACGCCAAAATAGGTACAATGAGTGGAATCATTCATCGTAATATGGGCCGCTGTCTGTTCAAGAATGTTTTTCTTAAAGTGGTAGCAGTGACAATTGCTGATTCAGCGTTAAGTAACATGTTCTCGCTAATAACCTGTGAATTGTAGGATTAAATGTCAAGGTTGACGTGTACGGGGTTTCTTTCAATGATTTACGTCAAGAAGACTTAGAAGTTCCAAAGGAATTAATTATTTTGTCACACAAATTTAACTGGTGCTTGTTTGCAATCTACAGCCAAGAGGAAATCACATCGACGTGTGGCACTCTGTTGTATACAGCCATTGGACAATATCCGCGAGAATGTACATGATCTGTAGGTGTCTGGATGAGTGGAGGACAACATTATGTATTCCCCACGTATCACACTGGCTATATATTTACTGCACCACCAGATCCTCAAAACAAAACGTTTACGTTTTCCCCAAAGCTCTGAGCAAACAATTCACTAAAACATCCCTCCATCGCTAACCTGGCTCCTCCCTTCGTCACCAGAAATGCAATGTTTAATACCTAGACCCTAAATACTTTATATGTAAATCTGGCCAAAATATTTGATAACACTTTGTATTTTCACAGATCAGAAGTGCTCTTTTGAAGCTAAATGTGTCCGTATGCACACCTTAAATGTCTCGGATCCAGAAAAGCAAACGTTTAATCGTTGGCTAGATTTCAGATGTTATTGAAGACAGATTATCAGGAGCACTTGCTTCTGTTTTTACGTCATCTGGTGAACGTAAGAGTACACATTTCAACTTTGTACTTACACTTGTATCAACGCAGACTTGGTCTTGTCGCCCGATAATAGCAATGCGGGGTAACCTCAGTGCAACACAACGTGGCTAGTGTTAGCTCAAAGATTTGAGAGCGTGTAACTATGTAGCGGTTGTCTATCAACCATGTTCGGGAAAATCGGATCAGTGCCATTCATGGGGTTCCATTTATGATGACAATACGGAACAGGTCATCAGCTGCAGTATATAATGTCATTATAAATGGGCGTTCTGTTATCAAAAATAACTACTGTCTGTCATCAACATGCTGATTGAAAACTGGTGGTGGTCACATCACCTCAGCAGCAAGAGACAGCCTTGTGTGTAATACGTGATGGAATATACCCCTAGTTCTGTTAGTAGTCCGTTACTCTTTGGTCGAGGTCATCAGCTGGTGCACGATGATAAAATTACGAAGATTAAGCTATGTGTACACAGTGAGCATAAGGTTATAGTGGGTTGGCAGTTATAACGGGGAGGCACGGTGTAGTCATGGCAACCCATGCAGTACTAGTGGGTGATTGCATTTGGTTCTACGTCACGTATACGTTTTAGCCATATCAGCAATATCACGGCACGGCACGGCGGGGAACACCAGAAGTAGTCTTCACACACTGTACCCTTGTGGGGAATCGAACCTGGGTCTTCAAAGAGCCGAGAAAACGCTTTAACCACTACCCTACACACACACACACACACACACACACACACACACACACACACACACACACACACACACACACACACACACACACACACACACACACACACACACACACACAATCCAATGCCTTACAATACTGACAGAGTTCTGTTTTGACACTGTCCCTGGTCAGTCAGGTAATGGACATTCATACGACCGGTTCATGTCATGCGGGTTATTCGGAAGCTGACGTCTTCACAATCAGCACTGTCACCAGTCCAAATGTTTACTGTAGAGAGAGTGTGTGCACACCCAGATACAGGCATGGTGGTGGCTGCAGCAGGGGGTGGTAGTCACATTGTGGTTGTAGCAATGTTGTAATGGTAGCAGTTTTACGTCACGTTAAGCAATTCTTCAGAAATAACACGACTGGGGACACCAGAAATGTGCTTCACACGATGTACCCGTGTGGGGAGTCGAACCTTTCCGCGTGACGAGCGAACGCTTCAACCGCCAAGCTACCCCACCGCCCTTTATAGATGTAGTGATTTAATAGTGGTAGTCGTCGTGGGCAGTTGTAGTCGAAGCGTGAGCGTCAGTGGTTGTGGTAGAAGTAGAGATGGTGTTAGTAGGGGTGGTAGTGGTCGTGGTAGTGGTAGTGGTAGTGGTGGTGGTTGTGGTAGGATCTATGTTCAAAATGTCAATGAATAATATTTATCATATGATTGACATAAAATATTGTGTTTTTATGACACGCCATAACAGTCTTAAATAACACATTGTTATTGACCTAACAAGGAGGTTATTTATTCTGAGTACAGTCAGGCCGCGTTAATCCGGACACTTGTGTTTTTCATCAAAAACTTTCGGATAGTGAAACGTACGGACTACTGAAACGAACTTTTATGAACACAACTGCAGTAGGGTTACTTCCCTTTCACATGGCAATACAAAAACATACGAACGTATACAAGTTTCAAAAGACTTTATTACAGTTTGTAGACATAAGAACTTGAATATTCATATAATAACCAATCAATGCATACAATCATGTCTGGATAGATTATACAACTCGTTTTATTATAAAACTCACTTGTGAAAGAAATCTACTTGACGGTAACAGTTCTGAATGGAGCTTTTTACTTCGGACCAGCGAGGTTATTTCTGAGTATATGTATATATGAAGTCACTTGTGGTTCACGTGATGTTGTCACGGGTTGTCATTAACGTCGCTGACGTGTGCTTACTAAAAATTATTTTGTATTTTCACGTACATTCACGTATCTCATTGTTTATCATCAGCAACGGTTAACGTAACTGCAGGAGGGTTTCTACCCTAACATTGTATGAAACATTTACGTGACATCAACAAGAAACTATACTCCTCGCACGACGTCGACTCCCAGTCGTATGTGTCTATAGCAATCTTACTCAAATCATTTCCGTGTGCATTGAGTCGAAAAGCGTGCACGTTATAGCATTATCTGTGTATAACATTATCTGTGTATAACTATTATCTGTGTATAACATTATCTGTGTATAACATTATCTGTGTATAACTATTATCGATGTATAACATTATCTGTGTATAACTATTATCTGTGTATAACATTATCTGTGTGTATAACATTATCTGTGTATAACTATTATCTGTGTATAACATTATCTGTGTATAACTATTATCTATGTATAACATTATCTGTGTATAACATTATCTGTGTATAACTATTATCTGTGTATAACATTATCTGTGTATAACTATTGTCGATGTATAACATTATCTGTGTATAACATTATCTGTGTATAACTATTATCTATGTATAACATTATCTGTGTATAACATTATCTGTGTATAACTATTATCGATGTATAACATTATCTGTGTATAACTATTATCTGTGTATAACATTATCTGTGTGTATAACATTATCTGTGTATAACTATTATCTGTGTATAACATTATCTGTGTATAACTATTATCTATGTATAACATTATCTGTGTATAACATTATCTGTGTATAACTATTATCGGTGTATAACATTATCGGTGTATAACATTATCGGTGTATAACATTATCTGTGTATAACATTATCTGTGTATAACTATTATCTGTGTATAACATTATCGGTTTTTAACATTATCGGTGTATAACATTATCTGTGTATAACTATTGTCGATGTATAACATTATCTGTGTATAACATTAGCTGTGTATAACTATTATCGATGTATAACATTATCTGTGTATAACATTATCTGTGTATAACTATTATCGGTGTATAACATTATCTGTGTATAACTATTGTCGATGTATAACATTATCTGTGTATAACATTATCTGTGTATAACTTTTATCGGTGTATAACATTATCTGTGAATAACTATTATCTGTGTATAACTATTATCTGTGCATAACATTATCTGCGTATAACATTATCTGTGTATAACTATTATCTGCGTATAACATTATCTGTGTATATATAACTACTGATCGTGGTAGTCATAGTGGTTTAAATACATATAATTCCATTCAAACAGAAAGAAAAGGATTGGCAGGAAAGGCTTCACATGCGAAGGTTCACATTCATGCGTAATGTTGTATATAACAGGCATAGCAAGTTATCTCTCAATAATAACAATCTTGGATATCAACAATTTATCTTAGTTTTATTTCGCAGCAAGTTAATGCAAACTGGAAATTAACAGAAACTGTAAAACTTCCATGAATCAAATCGCTGTGACCCAATAATGAACTGGTGGACTGAGTGTAGAATACCCATATTCGTGTGATGTGATATAGAGGATATAGTGTTAGTGCCTATGACATACTATGTTTGCGGCACCAGTGCCTACAGTGTTAGTATCTCCCGAGCGAGGGCGATACCGATATTTAGGCACGAGTGTCATAAACATAATACGTCATGGGCACGAATATAATATTCTATTTATTACCGTAGTCGTTAAATTGATGAAAATTAACCAAAATCGACTTTCAAACGTTTGCTGGATACCCGCCGTTATCTCATGTGGGAGCAACGTCACAGAAGAACCGTGACATCATGGCATTGTTCATGACGTCACGTTATCATGACAAAGGGACATATTGCCCTATGGTATCGTATAAACAATACCAACCCATACCAATATGTTGGCTCTCGTGGCTAATAAATTGAGTTGTTACCATTTAAACCATTCTGCAGGGAGAAGCCTTTCTCCCAGAAATATTATTCTTATCGCATGTTATTATATTTAGGACACGTGCAAAAATAGTGGAATACATTCTCATAATTTTGTGAGCAGGAGCAAGAAGCACTATCAGAAATGAAACGATTATATTCGTCACTGTTTAAGTCTCTATGACAGTGTATTATTTGACAGAATCGACTACCAAATTGTAGATCGAACGTTGCGTTGATATCAACTTGTGGTGTGATTAGATTCTTAAACAGACGAAAGATTTTCCGTATTTGTAAGTAGGTTGTTCCAGTTTAATGGTATCGTGGGAAAAAGACGATTTGGCATAATTAGTAGATTTTCATTTTATAGTCTGATAATTTTCATTATTCCTATTTAAAGATTGCAGTTACTGTTGTCAGACACACCAGTGGTAGTGGAGGTGGTGGTGGTGAAGGTAGTGATGGCAACAGTGGTGAAGGTAGTGATGGCAACAGAGCATGATAGTTGCACTGACAGCATCTGTATTAGCGGTAGTGATAGCGATAGTGATAGTGACAGGGAAATGGTAGTGATGACAACAGTGGTAGAGACAGAAAAGGTGGTAGTGATAGCAACAGTGGTAGTGATCGCGACAGTGATAGTGATAGCAATGGTAGTAGTGGTAGCAACAGTGGTAGTGGTGGTGTTATTGGTAGTGGAAGTGTCACGGATAGTGTTATAAGACGCACTGGATACCATGCAATGGTAGGTCTCCATACCCAATAATAAAACTTTGGTCTTAGTGTCTGTACATGTCATCCCAGTCAGCAGGACGCCGCAACGGTAATCTGTTTCGGAGATGACGGTGTTTTACCACTCTAATAATAAATACATTTATTGATTGGACCTCCCGATGACATAAGCAACGTCAGATTTTCATCAGCGAAAAGGCAAACATCCTTCTCGGCTTAAAGCCGGAGAGACATCCTCATTAACCCGCTGAGAAGCCTCCAAACACACAGTCTTCTTTGTCCTTTGTGTTGTATTTTTAAAACTTACAACTTAAGATGACATCAGCCACGCTAAGAAAATTACAGATCTTGTGTGTGAAAGTCTCAATTTATTGGGAACGGGAGAGTCCACTTTGACCTTTTTCATTAGGGGTGACAGGTTTGCATTCAAATCACGGAGCGATGGTAAAAATAAATTGAAGAAACTTTATGCGCTTAAACTTGATACTGCTGATAACGATATTGCTGTCGTATCTCCCGGGCCATGTCACACTTAATAATTAAGTAATACATTAAGGAAAAAACAAAATGCAAAATCTCACACCACTATTGAAGTAGGATAGTCCCAATGAGACTGGCGACCGTTTGCTCTCTGCTTGAGTGCGCACCAATCAAATCGCTGGATTGGCGTTCGGCGACCCCGGTCTATTTTAAGGTTGACGTGCGAGAAATGTACACAAATACTGCCATGTGCTCCGCGCGTGAAGGGTGATCAGCTGACAGTTAACGACATCGATGTTTCTTTGACAAGTGTACATTTCACAATGGAAAAAGGTATGTCACTTTCATTGTTTCTTTCAAAAATACAATTGGGTTCACATATTTACTATTTCTATTCTATCCTCAAAATATATATGAATAATATTTGTCGTATGATTGACAAACTCTATTGTGTTTTTATAAAACTCTGTAACAGCCCTGAACAACACATTGTTATTTTCTCACTGGCCTGAGTGACCTTGCAACGAAGTTATTTCTGAGTACATGTATATATGAAGTCACATGTGGTTGACGTGATGGTGTCGCGGGCTGTCATCAACGTGCTTACTAAATATTCTTTTGTATTTCCATGTACAGTAATTGTTTATCAGTTGCAGGTTTCCTATCCAAAAATACATAAGTCACTGTATGAAACATTTACGTGACATCAACAAGAAACTATACTCCTCGCACGAGGTCGGCCCCAAGTTGCATGTGACTATAGCAATCTTACTCAAATCATTTCCGTGTGCATTGAGTCGAAAAGCGTGCACGTCATATAATTTGCCTCCTAACATTATCTGTGTATGACTATTATCTGTGCATAACTACATAACAGCAATGCATGAGATGGATTTCTAGGGGTCATCACGCGGGGTCAATGATGTGCATTCACATCATTTACTTGGCCGTTCTTTATATCTGCCTATGTTTTTTGGCTGTTCCGCTATAATGTAATCCTGCAACTCTCCCAGGAGCGAATGTAGTACCTAAAGTAACATCGTGTTCTTGAGGTGTGGCATCTTGGTAAAGATTAACATCAACTTCAAATTGCTAAGTGATGTTTCCGATGGGCTTTGTTTTGTGTAACTGGCATTTTGGTATTACGATAAGATAGCAGGATGTAGCGAATTGCTGTGATAGCGGAACAGGGTATCAGTATCTATAACCTTACGTAACTTCCTCACTATCCACTAGTGATTGCTTTGCACTGCACACATTGTCTAATGCAGGGTTTAGTCATTAATACCGACAGCTGACGGACATGTGTATTTCATTAGCAGGCTGCATGAAGTGTCATTTTTGTATTGACAGGGTTTCGATAGTATGTGATGTATAAATGTTAGGCTAAGAACTAGTATCTGAAATGAACATATTTTAGAGAAAAAAGTTCATAGTATAAAAAAAATATTTATGTATAAGACATAAATTATCGTTCCAGTGGAAAAGAACTAAAGCAATTGTTTTCAACAGCGCATTTGACCAAGCGCCTCAGAGCAAACCTTGACATCAGACTCTACAGGGTTTTTAACATTTTCATGAGAAGGTATAGGTATATATTCATAAATATTCCGGTGAACAGAATGTTCGTCTCGTTACTTCGTTGCTGAAATGTATAACACATCTTGCGCTAAGTTGACACACACACGTGAGTCAGGTCGCAAGACCACGTTTATGGGTTGGGAAATTTCATGATGCAGTAATATAATTACTTCATACTTTCCATGACCTCGTAGCCGATGTTGGTATTTGCACGATGAGATAGCTCCATGGGTTGGAAATCACACGGGTATCAATAAATCAGAGCCTGCTACATCAGTGACAGTCAGTCGAGCGGAACACGACAGAAGGAAGTGTAATTGCCAAGGTGATAGGGCTAATGAAAACATCAGTGTTATCTCTCTCCCCGTGATTAATTAACTGCCATGGCGGGTGTAGATATGAAAGGACCACCTTGTTTCACACCAGACGAGTATCTCATTATCGGATATCCTTTGCGGTCTGATCCGTTGTTGATCTATTACGTAAAACCAACCGCCTGTCATTTGGGTGCGTCGTACCAGAATGCACCTCGTAAATGTCACGCTGGGAGCATGGTTTATATTCATTGTTAGAGTGTTATTGTTATGAGAATTACCTCACGTGTAATAACTTTTAAAGTATTAAGAAGTCCGAGAATGACGTTGGTTTCTAGGTCGTACACTACCTGTCCACACAATACGCCCCCCCCCCCCCCCCCCCAAGCCCAACCCTTTCATTCTGTCTTGAAATTGGTTAAAAAAATGTTAAATGACCATTGAAACTCGGGCACGTTCTCTTCAACACAACACGCTGTCGCAGGTCAACGTCGTCTTTGACGTTTCCTCCATCAGTCATAGTGACCCGCTGACCCCGTGGAAGTTTGACTAAGTTACAGCATTTCGCTCATTTTTTCTTGTTCACCATCCTCAGATTCGTTCTGCACGCTTTGCATGCACGTTTTTGAGAACACGGACAGCTCACAATATACAAAAGCCCCCAACAGTGTCGGTTCCGCCCAATAACCTCGTCTATGATGTATGACAAAATTATTCGGAACATTTAGGGTCAGGTATGTTTCCGTTCCGCTTAGCGACATCTTACCTGTTGCCGTGTACCGCCAGTGATATGTATCCCATGGCAACACAAGCAAGCCAAGTTATGATCATTCCGACAGCCCTCGACTTCACAGGTATTTGCAGGTCACCTGGGGTCAAACGTATCGTGTTACCAGGTAACTGATTTAGCGTGTACATCAATAATCTCCCTTGTGATGGTGACGTTATGCACGTGTAAGTCAAGGTATGAACTAGATACCAAGAATTGACATGACAGCTATTATTTACGGTCGAACCTTGCACGTAAAGTCCCTGGAATGGTATAGCTTTCATCTGCTATGAATTCTAATTCATAGTGTGTCTAGTCACTGTACTTAACCCTCGCCCGTATTGCCTTGATGGCATCTAGACGCGCTCTGTCGAAGTTTGAGGTACTTCTCAGTGTGCCTTGTTCGGGACTGAACAATGACCAAGTTTCTGATAAGAAATATATATATAAGAGGAGTCCGCGTTTCAGTTTAACTATTGAAACAAAAGAAATAACGTGCAAGGCACGTTCTCTGATATTTCAGCGACAGCACCCGACGTCACAGTGGACAGTCTGTCCTACACTGACTTTAATGAGTCACCGCACGACTCTGAATTTATATATGACTCTGGTAGAAACCACCAATCCCCTTCAGACTGAAAAGGAATCTCAGGGAGAGAGTCAGAAGCTGGGGAAATCTAGACTTGCTTCACTCTGGCTCCAAATTTGCTGAGGTGCAGCTGTTTTTCTACCACTCACTGTCCGTCTTTCCGAAGGCTGGTTTAAAACACATCAGATCGCGCTCTGCGACAAATGTATGATCTGCGCTGCCAAAACAATTGGTGTGTGCATGGAGACCAAGAATAATAACGCTGCAAATTGTCTTTGATATTCCAAAGAAACCCTCCCATCTGTGGTTGAATGAAGGTCCACCTCTCTGGTTGCTCATCTCTGTCTGGGACAACTAATGAAGCCATCTGTCCGGTCGCACTTGACCCTCAATCCCCAAGGGCATCTCAATTCATCGATAGATCGATACTGAAGTCCAGATGCCACTCTGTAATAACTAATTGGCCTAATAATTGCTGCGGGAATTATACATGCGTTGCAGGATATCCGACGACCGTTTTGAGATTAAGGTCATATCTTTCCAGTGTCAGTGATGAGGGGCCATGCTTGAGGCGTACTTTTATTAAGCCTAATATATATTTTAGCGGTGTGACATTTAGTTGTATATTTATTGGTAGCCATGTAGAAATTATTTTCAAACTTGAAATTTATGTGACTATGAAACTCGCGAAAATGTCCTCGTGTCTTGTGGAACCATGGTGAATGCACCTGTGTTCATGTTGCTAATTATAGTCTCTTCGCGTCTGATCCCCATGCATGTAAATCACCCCTATCTTCTCCCCTCTGTCCTGACGTAAGCATCTCATTTTACAATTGTCCACTTGCGGCCATCCCTGTGGTGAGTGTGGAGATGACACGAGGAAGACTGTCCACTTGTTCTCCCATAACGCTGTGATTGATCTGTTCATTGTCTGGACCGGTCACCGCCTAGTGGCCATTGTCCAGCTATTGTCAACAGAATCGCCTCATTGACTGCAGCTTTGTGATGGTCTAATATAATGTAAACAGCATCTCCCTATGGGGGGTTCTTGAAGGAAATCACTTCCGGGTCACCGTCACATGGTATTGTTTTAACCATGTGCGGTTCAGTAGGGTGCCATTGCTTGGCCGACGTCCGGAAGATGGAATCCTGTCATAAAAATCCTTTGTGACAGCCTTTAACTTTCCGTTCCTGCTGTCATAGAGTCCTGAGAGATGTCACATTGAGTCTTTGAGGGACATTTAGAAGTGGAATACATAAGAATGAAGATATTTATGGATATCAACTTCTTTATATGATAACACAACGTTGCTGATGATGAAGGAGTAAGCATTAACTCCGAAACGTTGTGTTCTCATATAAAGAAGTTGATATCCATAAAAATCTTCATTCTTATGTCACATTGAGGACTGTAATATTTCCGATATTTACCCAATCGTAGTTAGGTTTGATTGTGGAATGCCTACCACAATCTTATACGTTCGGCTCAAGATTTCTACTCTGTTAGCAGCTCCGTGCCCAGTACTTGCTAATGTTTGCTGTGTGGACATTAGTATCAGAAATACACAGATCTTATTACCGCACATAACATGATGTTGGCATTTACATGTATACATACGACCTTCATACAACCACTCGCTCATACAGAGCAATAACCTCTCATGCAGTCCCTGAATAAAATGTATCCAAGAAAGTCCATGGAAGTCTTGAATCCGATTCATCCATTACTGATTTCAACACGCTTGTCACTTTCATTGTGCATGTCCAACCTTTTTCATTTTTCTGAAAAAAATTATTCAGTTCCCTAAGTAAGCCCCGGGAAGTATTCCTTTTAATTATATTTTATTTCTATTTATTCTGATCCATTTTTTTATGTAAAATGAGTTCATTACAGTGACGTGTCGTTCAACGGATCAAGTGCTGCCACCTTACCGATTCCTATCGTCTTGTGTCAGACAGTGTCAGTGTAACAACACCATCCAGTTTACTTCCACTTGAAATATTAATCTATTTGTATAGTAATTGAAACTCAAAATATTTTAGTATAATACAGTAAGATTAGAGAAAATCTGTACGGGACATTAGTAGTTCAGGAGCATGTGATGTCATGATTTGAAACTTCACTGCATCTCATTAACTCGTGTCTGTGGACGAGCATACCTGCTGAGTCCCTGCCCCCATCACGTGTTGTTTGATGTTGCTCACAACCGTCTCTATATTCCAGGGATCACCGGCTTTGATAACTAAGAGTGACAGATGAGCTCTAATACTGTTTTACCTCACTGAGTTTCTCGTCTTGCACACGGCACTAAATCAATGCAAGTCGTTAACCTCCGTATTTGCTAACAGTAGTGTAACGGGGGTTATTTGTATAAACCCCTTAAGGGAACACTTCGTTTCATAATCATTTTCATAATCCTTTGAGCAGAAAAGTTTACCTTTGTTCTTCCGAAAACATATTACACGGATGATTCAGTTTGGTTCATCACAATTATGTCTGTCAGCCGGTCAGGTTGTTCGTTGATCACTGTAGGGGGTCGTGATTTGGAAGATTCGGGTTCTCTTTAATTTCGCATCTTTCAACATGAAACTGACAAAGATGTGAGAGCGTGAACATGCTAAACAAACAATTCCAGTGACATCTGAATATCAGCTGTAATTCATGATCGAGGGCGGTGGAGCTGGTAGCGTTTACGGAGCTACATGATAATTATCGACAGAAAGAAATATGATTGTTCTTTGTTGACAAGGCTTCTACATCTGCCGACCTAGAGCCCTTGAAACCGCTGGGGGCGATAATTCCGTGAAATCTCCGCCTCTAAGTGCAAGCCTCATCGCAGGCACTTCATTCTAAACGTCTACACGCGAGCCGCTCATATAATACGAACTGAGGGACTAAATCTGATTTCAGCTTACACTCCTAGCAGTGCGTAGACGTATTATCTAACTATGACAATAGTAAAAAATACTGCTGTAAGGAGCTTAAGTTGTTGGCTGCTTCAGCTCAGCATGACGTCACCGACATCACCTCGCGTCATGTCGTTATCGCGAGAACAAACGGCATTTTCTCCCGTTCCATCTTGCAACTGCAGACAATAGATTTTGAAGTATGAAGCTTAGGAAGTATCCCGAGGTGACTCATTGGAGCTAATCTCAGAACATTTTGATTAGGAACTGGAGCGCTTGTCCTCTCTCACTGGGAATGTCACAGTTGGAAGCACGAGCGGCGGCAGGACATCTCTCCAGAAGAGTCTTTTTCAAAAAGGAAAACCTTAATTTGCTATTGCCTTTAATAAACACAGACTGTCCGGCCCAACTATCGCTGTATGTCCACGTGCTGATGAGTAAGTGGCCCCATTAACGCTACTTCTGTCAAGTTTATCACTTATGTCAATTCTCCATCGTCCACGTCTGAAAAAACTCAGTCGTTAATTGGTTTAATTGTAAATAAATGGCAATTAGTAACTGTAATATAGCATTCAACATTACTTCCAAGCCTGATATCCGCCAAATGATTTTTGTGAATGTGTTTATGGATGCACTATTTTATTCAATATACTTCCGCATAGTCATTAACGGCACGAAGCCATAGTGATTGTGCTTTCGTTGACATTGTTTACACGAAAAAGGGTTTGTAATTACAACTTAAGGCGATTTCTAGCATTTCACGGGCGGAAATGGCTTTTAACTTTTCGTGTTCAAGATAAAATATGCATTATGGGGTTGTTACAGGCTTGAAATCACTGTCACTTGGTCCTTAATGACTGATTGTCTTCGTCTATTACAAGCTAAAGACTGTCTCCTCTGCCCTATGAAAATGTTCCACGACAGAAGATAATGTCCTTGATAGCTTGCCCAATATTAAGAAAACACTTCTTGTCGAATCCAAAATACTTAACGTGTTGAATCAAGGGAAAACACTTCATTCAGGAAATAATAAAAGAAATAATATTCATAGATTTGGAATGCGGGTGATAATCAGCATCGATATGTTTGTCGTTTTGACAATTTACAGCGTTTAATGTGTAAATCAGTGTGTTGTGTTGATCCCAGCGCGACTCGGTTCTATGGTACAATATCTGGGCAAAAAGCGCAGTCAAACGCGGGCTAGATTTTGTCTGCAGGATAATGGGACGGCGGTGAACTCTGACCTGATTCCTGCATGTTCAAAAGTCACGATGAAGCTACTGAAACAGATACCCTGCCCCTATAATTCAGAAAATCACTTTATTCCATGCCCAGACAATGCGATCTCGCGAGATTTTCCCACATGTGTACTCGACACGGAAATTGTTGCTATCGTCACAAGAGCAACCTTTGTCGATGCGACATTGGGCTGATTTCAACAGCGGCTATGTAATTCCAGGACGAATGTCATTCAAATGTCCAGACTTAACAGCGATAATTGTAGGATAATCGGGCGAGGTGGGGGAGCATTTTAGCAACCCTTAATTACCCCATCGCAAGTTTTGTCTCGGACTCTTCGAAGGGGGGACACTTGAACCCTGCTATATTTATCTTACACGACAGGGTCGAGAATCCAAATATAATTACAATCTGTATTGGACGAGTATTTATGATCGGTGGGATTATTTAGAGAAGTTAGGAGCTTAATCATCCAAGGAACACGTGCAGCCACTTGGCTGGATCTGTAATTATATCTAGACAGGTTTTGTGATGTTCGTATCTGTGCGCACGGAGCCCACCAAAATGCTGGAATATCTTTTATCAACATTTAAATCGTGATCCTTTGTCCCGTTTTCACTATAAATATTTTTTTGTTGCAGTAAACGTAAGATATCTTTATATTGATGTAGACATTTTGTTGAAATCACGACGTCAAACTTCGCCTGGAACACAATGGGAAACGGAATCAATCTAAATTAATGTATTAATTATCTGAGTTTCATTCATGGAGCAGATATTTTTTACAAAGTGCAAATTATTAAGGAATTCAAATGTTCGAGTGCTGGCTTTGAAAGAGATTTTGAAAGGTCCACCCACTTTAACTGTTTACATGAGAAAGTATTTATCAACAAAATAATCACCCGAGTAAATTTGATTTACTATCAAAATCACTTCAGACACAAAGCAATCCAGATTATATTTGAACGGCGACAACACTTGATTTTTTTAGCAATACTGGATTCAATTTGAGGCTGACAATAGACTGGATAGCGGAGACTGCAAATGACCCGGGAATGAAAAGTCGCTGTTGTCAATTGCCAGCTCCCGCGATCAGACTCATTCTGGTATAAAGTATCGGGGTTGTAGAGGTGATTGACAGATGCAAACCTCTCGATACCTTCATAATGAAATAAATGGCGTCGTATAATAGATATTTCGAGTCTTGTGCGAGCAAGGCTGATATCTGTCTGAGAGTGGAAATATAACACTCCAAGTGCCGTCTTTGCATTTTGCCGTATCTCTTATAACACAATACAAGTTTCACGCCTATACAAAGAGGGCATTTGTGTGATGTTTCCCAGGACAAAGCAAGCATGATTAATCCCCGTTATACGGTGTAGAATTTCATTGTTGTCCAAGATTTAACAAACATCTGCGCGTGCGGCAGCATTCAAGGCCCCATGTGCCATAATTAATATGGCGGAACGACGAATGATTCACAGATCATGTGATCGACCATCAGAACTCGGCGGTAACTAAACTTCCGGAAGGTGTTTGGTTAATGTCAAGAAATATGACTTCGGATGCTGTTTTGCTAATATAATATTATCAATAACTAACAGAATTAATCCGACCCACCTGTGTGTCGGTTTGACATATTTACTTGGAAACTGAAATAGCTTGAGGATATTCTCGCCATGACAACTTTGGTCGTGACACGCAATATAGCGACGTTCTGCAATAAGTACACTTGTTAATGCTCTTGTTCATGTGAGCATGAAATGCTATGAACCAGTATTTTCACTCAGTGTTGTTTGAAGATAACTTGTAAACTCTTTTATTTGATATTACCGCGCAACGACTCATACATGCAATTTAACGGTCAGAAATTTTGACAAGTCAGTTCAATGAGCATGTCCATTTCTGTAATTAACAACGATTGTAAAAGATCCGCGATGAAATAAGTCATTAACTCAGCAATTCAATCAGGAAATATTTGCCCATTACGATTGTTAAATGCTCTCTGCTGCACGGATCATTGACCCGGTCCGCACGGGTTGCTGTAGTCGTGACCCACGACACACCGCCGCAACACGTAGGTCGTCCACCCAAGCGTCCGATTTAGTTTCATCTTGTTCCCATCCCCATCTTGCAAACCCTCAGTGTTAATTTCTCTTAGCTGTGCAACACACACGTAATGCCATCGAAAAAAACATTTTACTTTGTATTTCCGATGCGCATTTCATGCTGGCAATGTTTCATCTTTCGCTCAAGGACGATCTTTCGTCCACGTCCTCACGCCCTTTTTGGGTTAATTTACCATATTGCTATTTAGGCAAAACACCCTGTTCATGGTTTCCATTATAGACACATTTAGTAATCATCAAGATACCAACGAGAACCATCTTTAGGGAAATATTAACGACCACACATTTTTTATGTATATCTGTGTTCAGCATTTGTTTCCTCTTGCACAAATGCAGATTATATACTTAATAACAAACCACACGAATGTACTGTTAACCGGGGTAACGGTGGTATTTCGTCAAATCACACACATGAGTAAACACGCGTGGGTCGTTTCCTTTGAACTTTGCCGACACGCAGCTTCCCCTTGTCCTGGGGGAAACCTGTGTTTGGCATATTTCTCGTGAAGTTACTTCGGATATGAACTGGGCCGACATAAGGGACATGATGCACGCGCATGACCGAAGACAAAAGCTCGCTCAAATGTAGAGGTTGCACGCGACAGATGCACGCGCCGTCAAATATCGCCGCCAGTTGTTCTCCAGATGCGGGTTTTAGGGGAAAGGGAACCGCCATTGTATTGTAGGTACCCCTGAAACGATATGGTGACCTTTAGCGCCCATAGCCAGGGTATCCCCAAAGCTACCCACAATAATCTGCCTTGTTCAATGGGTGATTTACAAAGAGAAATATTAGTCGGTTTGCAGCTCATAAACAAGCCATCAATAAGATGCGGTCTTAAACATAATAACGAAGGACACAGGAGCACGCCCTGTATCACCAGGGTTAGTTGCTTGACCGGGGTCGCTGACCGCTGCAAACAATTCGTGATCTTGTTTCAATCTGGCTGCTTATCCAACCATCTCTATTCTACAGTTTTTCAATTGTGATGCCATTATGGAAAAGTCAAGTATCATTCTGCACTACAAGTTTCGCATGTGGTATTTCAACAAAATGACCCCAGCAAACAAACCCGCCTTCCCCATTCTTACACATAAGGGCTATGGTCCGAATAAATGTCAAAGGTGAAAGCACTCCCAAACACCCACCCAGTTTGACAGGTCTAGTACCACTGAACCTTCCCCACAATGTCAACTTGGAGACTTAAGTACCAGGCGTTCCTATTGCTAGGAAAGTTTTACTTTTGAAATATGCCCCCTTTTTACCCTGACGTCATTGTAATCAAAACGATGACTAACAGACAAAGGGTCATTTTAAAAAATCCGATTCTTAAAGTGGTAGACGGAAGAGAAAAAACGACGCCCGATGAGTCACTGAAAAAGTTGACAGTTTCTTTTTAAAAAGTGAACACATCCCCATCGTTGCCTGAAGTTGGCTGCTACGCAATCAGGCCTTATACGGCTTGACAATATTCAGTAATGACATGCATGTACAAATTAGAAAGTAGGAGTCACCCAACCATAGTTGGGAGACAATACAGCTTCCCCCTCCCGACAGACATGGGGGCTCAACCGTCTGAAGATGACCTGAAATCAATACAGCACACATGGCCACGATAGCCTTTCATTGATCAGCGCTTCTCTAGACACCATACACCCGTACGCTGGGAGGGTAATCACCCCAGCTAAGAACAATACCCTCTGTCTCTGTGAGTCATCAGCACGGCCCGGCCTTGTGCGGGGGAGGGGTGGGGGAGTCAGGGTCGAGGGTAAGGGAGATAGGGTCACTACTCGAGAGTCTAGGGTAGTCGAGATGAGTAAGACGTGACATCATTGGTTTTGATTTGCAACTTTCATGCATACATGAGCGCGTAAAAGTGAGGCTGATGAGTTAATATTTGGACTTTATCGTTTAGATAATGTGCATATCACTCCCACATGACGTCACCACGATGTCTGGACAACTGGCGTTAATGTGGGCAGCCACTTTAAACTTTGAAATGCTTTTTGTCCATTGCACAAAAAGTTGTGAAATCTGATGTCATCCAATGAAATCCTAATCATGTTCTGGATTCATTAAAAGTTTTAAAACGTTTGCTTTACAATAAATGCCCATACAAACCCCGCGTGTGTAATACTGCATCATGTAAGGTATAATGTTCATGTTTTATTCCATTTGTTCGTGTAACACAAAAAGTCACAAAGATGACGCTTCCTATTATGAGGAAGTTTTCACCTCTCTGTAAGGTGTCATTTATGCTTCAGAATTATGTCCGCCGCTTCTAAACGTGGACTTGGACCTCGGTTACACCATCAACTCTTCTAACCGCAGCATCAACAGTGTTGTTAACGTCCTCTGCAACAACCGAACAGTCAGTGTTCTCAAGTGCCTTTCAAGTCGAGTCTGGAACGGCACCAAGGCGCCATGTACACCAGGTATAACATCGACCATCATCATTATCATAAATAAATCGATTTCTATAGCATTAGTTCCAGTTCTCGAAAAATAAAGTTAGACACTTTATGTTTTCTTAAAAAAGTATTTCTTCGGTTTTGATTCGAAAATCTTCATGTTTTTTATTGTCCATAAATCAAGTGGAAACAACCTGTTCACCTCATTTTACCGTACTTCCATCAAATATGTGCGTATGGTCTGCATTCTTGAATTCACAACCATTCTGTTCACGAACACCATGCTTTCAAATTTACAATAATGTGAAATTGTGAAATGACTTTGTGTGATTGGGGATTTGTTTGGATTCAGACGTGGAGGTTGCAGAGGCAGAGGAGGTTCAGGTGGAAACCATCATCATTATCGTGTGGGTGCTAGGCGGAGTTCTCCTCCTCGCACTGCTCGTGCTCCTTGCTGTCATTGTGACGTCACACAAGAAGGACGTGAGGGGGAGTTCACCAAGGTATGTGATCCATTCGTCAACATGCAATGTCTCGACAGATTGTCCCATCAGCGATAGATTTCTGACTGAAACCGTTATCTCCACACTAACTGAAGCAGGTCATTCTTAATTGTTTGGTTTATTCGCATGCTATTTTGTGTGTTCATTGCTTCTGGTATGACCAAACAAATCGGCATACAACCCTAATAACTGTATGATACAAGTCCGCAAAACATCAACTATTTTGAAAACACGTATTTTGAGATTTTCCCATTTCTAGTTCCACACATTTCAGAACGTCCATCTTCACCGTATCGTCCAACCGAAATTCACGAGGGGGAGACAACCCAGCCTTCACGACTGAGAACGAATCTCCACAAGGTCAAACGTCCTTAGCCAGAAATAGTTCCCACAGGTCGTCGTTACGTCCTCCGTCCTATCATGAAGCTGTGTCAGGAAGGATCATATGTGTGCCCGGTATGGCCGCCAGGATGTCGCCCAACGTGGGTAGAGCTACACCTAGCGGTGGTAGAAGAGAGATTAACAGCCCAAGAACTCGCCAAAACAGGGAAGAAAATTGCAGGTCCAACAACGGTGCTAGGGGGCGCTACGTATATGATTACCCGTCATGTTACTGGGAGGAAGAACCTCCACCTCCATATTCACTGGTGGTCGGAGACAGACCCGAACCGTCTTCTAGAATTCCAGCAAGCTCGTCACATCAACCCCGAAGCTCAGCGACTGCTGGTGTAGATTCTTCCCGAATACAACACATAGAACGACATAGGCCTCTTCAAACCTCGGCTCCGATAGCCAGGTCAGTAAGTGAATTAAAATACTCCTTGTTATCAAAAATGAGAAACGACGTCCTATCATACTGAGGAAAACAAATTAAGGAACACCACTTCATGTCGGAGTTCCTATGTTTATTTTCAAATTTCCACCCACAACGTTGTTCAAAGCTGATGTTGAAAGTGGAAAATATTCTAAGAACACGTGATTTTTCCAGTGTTCCTTTATTTGTGTCTCTAAGTATATTACAGAACGCCGTAATCGAGAATTCTGAATGTAAGTTCTCCTGATGCACCAGAAATATAATCAGTTTGTACGCCAGATGTGTCACTGCATCTTGGCTTTGAAACATGAGTTAGTGGTGTGATATATTTCTTTAGCCTGTCATTTTCTCGGAGACGGTAAACCGGGAACATATTACACACATAATGCTGAGAAACTTGAATCACTTAGGGCGATTGTTTTTCATCGATCTCCTAACAAAAGAACGAGTCTTTGTTTAGTAATTACCCCTCCTACGCTCGTCCTTCTAATCTCCACAACCGATGCTGGCTGGTTATTAACTATTATTGTAACCTTTATTTCATTTTGTTTCCGCTCTCATATTTCTAAACTGAGATTTGTTTTACGTTGCAGGTTAGAGTATGATTGTTTCTGACTGTGAACAGTTTGGATTTCAAAAGCACCGACGGCGCGAGATTTGCATCACGGCGAGACGAGATACGCCGAGACTAGTGCAATTGTTCCAAAGTGACAGAACACTTTTAACGCTTTTGTGATTTTTCACCAAAACACGGGTGATTGTCATCTCTAATCACGTGACCGTCCAGAGACAATGTTAAGAAGTCCCCATGTGCAATATATTTCAACGTGCAATCTGACATATGATATTGACATTCCTTGTGTAGTGACCTGCAGTGGGTATCATCAGAGACCATCTATTATATGGTCTCTGGTATCATGTAGAATCAGACGTGCTTTAGTAACGTGTGCAGTGACTCTGTGTGCCAAACTATGTAATGGCTGCCTGTAGTACTTGGTGGCATCTTGTATCTGCTTATTCACAAGCTAGTCATGTACAAATTATCAGTAGGTGTCAATTTTGTGTATGCGTAAAATCGGTGCTACCAAACAGTATTACTTCATCAGTACCACAATACTCATGGTCCAGCTGCTGCAGTGGATGTAGGTTCCTGGTAGTGGCCGACTTTCCATGCGGGCTGCCAATATCCATGTAAGGGGCGGTATTCTAGGATTGTTTTGAATTTATTAAATGCCTAGTCACAAAGCAAAAATACCTATTACCAATTCTGCCTCTTGTGATTTCTTCCAAATATCCTAGTAGTGTATCAAACTGTCATTTGAAAGCTGTGTGTCTTCCAGATTTACCGTCCATAAACTGACATACATTTCACTTAATTTTTCGCCAACCGTATCTGCGGACCTAAACTAGTCAGAACTGCGTAGGATCAAAACCCTCATCTACAATTTGATGTTGTAATTTGGATGTGGATTACGATATTAACAGACGTGAAGCATCAAGGTCCGTTTCATGGCAATACATCCCAAGCTGATAACAATCAATTTTGGCAGTCCCGTAGTGAAGGTGAACGTGTACAAATCGTGTAAGTATGTAGATAAGTAGATAGCAGGTCTGAGTGCTAGAGTCATCCAAAGAACACTGTATATAGACCACTCCGTGCTTCCTTGACATAATGTCAGGAAGCTTTCGCCACCATTCGTCTTGTTCCGGGATCTGCCGTGCAGGTTACGGAAAGGGGAGAGCGGTGGCGAATGATCAGTTAGTGAAACTAGTTCAGCAACTTGTCGGATGTTTCCGTCAGCGCGGATACGACCGATGTGGGTTTTGCGGCATTACCTATACGGTATTATTGACAGAAGTCTTCCATTAGCAGATAGATCATCTTCATGTACATATGCATGTACTGTTATTTGCATTGCACTGTGCGCCTGAGCATTAAATCAAAGTTGTGTGTATATATCATAAAAGTATTACATTTCTGTTGTGCATTCCGTTCTTTTGAATGTTCAGAATGTTTAATCCAGTATGTAAAGGTTGTAATCGTGTTTGTTTCAACTAGAAGTGTCATAGTTAACCTCTGTCGCCAGTGACCTGTGTCATACATTTCACCGCTAGCCTGTTTCAGTTTCCACTCTTGTACATTGCACCGTGTGATAATCCTTTGTAAATGTGTTTTGAAATCTGATGTCAGCCATGTCATGTTAATCTTTCACTTTCATACTGCTCCTGTAAGTGTGCCTTCATATGTTTTGATACAGTAATATATTTACCTGTTTACATGTAAACCTTTGTAGTGTGCCTTTCACTCAAGTCTGTGATGTCTGTCACTACAGACACGTTTCACCACTCGACGTTCATGCCCACCCGAAGTGTCTGTTACGGAAAGGGGCGAGTGTTCACGATACCATTGTACATAATCACATGTATCTTAGAATTCACTGGAAGTGACGAACATCAACTCTGGCAGCAGAGCAATATGGCAAATATGATCATGTGTGATTTTAAGGGTGCTCTTCAAAACTGATTTGTACTACACACCTGATCATCTAGATTGCATACAATGAAATCCAGTTTCGGGGTATCTCTCTAGTCTTTGATAAAACTGTTTTATACTTTTGTACGATTTGTCATTATATGCAATGATCTGTCCCAACTTCGTGTGCCTGACGGTATGTCCATGTTGTTACTTGTTTTTTCCCTGTCCATTTTTATTATTGTCTTCCAAATAAAGACGTTTTAAATGTATATACTTTTCCTTTGTGGATATGTAATTATTGTATACTGTGAATGCCTCACAGAATGTTTCACATATCGCAGTACCGCAGCATTCAAAGTCAGCGTTTGTCAGTGATAAGCTACCGAGCTCATTTTCCTTTAATCACCGGTGTTATTATCAGTTGTTAAGAAATAAGGAATGATTGGAAGTATTAGCTTTACTGTTTTGACATTAATAATACTAAATAGAGGTAAAAAACAACATTGCCATGAAGTTATGTTAGCAGAAAGTTCGTGCAATGATCAAACAGCCAATGAAATATTGTTAGTCGACGCGGACATGTTTTTCCTTTTCGTGCAGTTTTTAAAATCATGATTAATATAAATATCAGCGCATCTCTGGAGCCGCTGATGTGTTTGTGTCACGCAGCAGGAAGAGGCAACCAGTCAGTGGACCAGTCACTTCAGTCACGTGACCCAGCCCGGGACTGGCATCAGGGCTTTTGTTGTTGCGGAGATGTTGTCGCAATACCCTGTAACCGTGACAAGAACTTGATAATTAAATCTCGTGTCCACAGTAACGATCGGGGCAAAGTATCAACTGAATTTGAACAGATGGAGAAAATTGCGGGTTAGAAAATCACACTATGCTAAAGCAGGAAGAATAGAATATTATCCCTGGTTAGAATAAAGATTCTAGGTTTATTGATAAACTTGTTTAAAATGTGCTTTTGTGATATGTGTAGCTGTTCTGGAGTGCTACAACTGTGACGACAAATGGCAACTGTGGTTGATAATCTGTAGAAATGTATTGTGTCCACTGGTATTTATGCTGCAGTTAATCGGCGGAAGTCTGAAATGTTCTGCCACTGGTAAAGAGTGTAGGATATTGTGCTATCTCTGGCTGACATTGGCTTAAAGCCTTAGAGTTTTTTCAACGTATTGTAGAGAAATGCTGCTGAATAGCTAATCGCGCAAAATATCTTGTACATTTTAATCTTTTTACCTTTTGAACATGCATGCATTATATGAACGCAACAGCATGACAGTAATGCGTCATATGTTAGCTTCTGTTTGATGAATGGACGACGTAAGTGGTATTACTGGTGATAAAGATCCACACAAATCATGTTTCCACCAGGAGTCTGTTATGTGTAAAGCTTCTTCCATTTTGATGAAATCATAATAAAATTATTATTCCATTATATTTCTCTTTATCGTACATATTGAACTAATCTCGAGGGATGGCTATTTCTATATACTGCCGACAGCGCAAAATAGGCAAATATATGGTGTAACAGCTTCCGGTTAATGGTACTCAGAGGTACCCCCTGTCCAGTATATATACTGGCTGATGACCAGATGTGCGGGACCCTGTATGACACCGGAGGTTTTCATCAAGGGTCATACTTAGACCACACACAAAATATTCTTCTTTCTCATAACATGTTTTAAAAAAACATATGGCTTGGGCGAGCGGATTTTATTTTTATATTTTATGTCCCAAACCCACTGATTTATGTGGGAATTTACACCTTTTCTCTGATACAAAAACGAAACAGGAGCGTGACAATTCATGCATATTATAACAGTCAAGTTGCATTTTCTCAAGTGTAAAAAATAATGTTTTTGGTCGGGCGGTAAAAAGAATCAAGATTATTATCATATATAGATGGATTATAATACAATGCCGAAGCCTCGACTCGGTAGATTCACGAATGTATAGGATAGGTGGGTAAATGCAATTGTCCCAAGTAAGCTCAACTTATCCATGACGATATGTTTATATATGCAAACCAAAGGTGAGAGTGAGATGTGTCGTGCCCGTGTCCACCTGTAAGACACACAGCAGACACACAATAGTAGACACATGTCCAGTGCCTTACTCCAGGCAGCCTTGCAAATGAATATGTGTTATGTGTAAATATACTTCTTGCAATATAATCTATATTTTACACAATCTGGATACATATTATGCATAATGCAGAACTGAGACATGACATACTAGATACAACTCCAGACCAACCAACCTTTACCTTACGGTATTCGAACCCACACTCTGAGAGTGAGGCACCTAATTGTCAGCACACAAAGTCAGCCATCTAACTAACCCAGTCACGCGGCTTTCACAATTACAACATGTGACATGTGACCACTCTTAAATGGCATTGTGTGACCATAATCGTATGTGATACTGTTAACAAAATAAGATGTAATGGCTCAGTGGCACCCTGTATGTATCTCTACGGCACAGGGTTATATTCCATCGTCGCAAACAATGCAGACGTTTTAATTCAAGTCACACACATGCCCGAAGAACCACAGGAGTGGGTTAGGAGTAGGAGGTATCACTTCTTTACACTGTTGACAATGCGCGAAAATACATGTAGTTCTCACAATATACTGTGTGTCGGCACTTCTCTTGACGTAACCATATTGTTATAGTCAGCTGGATAATGTATCCTTGACTCACTCCAATGTAGTTCATTTTAATGTGATATATGAACAACGGATATATGTACAGTGTATAGGACGTTCAGAGAATATAGCTGAACTGAGATTTGCGGCCAAATTATATAGAACGTCAAATCGTACAATGTTATCATAGGTGAAATACATAATGCTCCGTACCCACGTTTGTTCAACTCACGCGTGACCTTGACACAACAACACGACAGAACAGTAACCAGTGATAAATAATTCCTATAAAATTTCCTTCAAGATCTGTTTCTTATCACTGAACCCTTTTAATTGTCAACGTGTAGAATCACTGCCTAGTTTTGTTGAGTTCCTAAAGCCTCTTTATTTGTGAAATAGCAAAAATAACATTTCCACATGGAAGACAGCACGCGCTAGAACATTTACTCCAAAGAAGCAATTGTTTTGTTCTGCGTGAGCCTTATAAGTGCAATGCACATTACCCATTTTCCAGAAATGACATTATATTGAGATCTTGTCACATTTGGATAGATGTTTGTCTTAGTGTTACCGTGGAAGTACTACTTTTAACATTGTCATGGATGTGTGCAATTCCACTGTTCAATAGATCGGCGACTATTAAAGGAAACATTTATATCAGTTTTGATGCAGATGCTATAATTCATGTGCTGATCTAAATTTATTCTGAGGCATGATCGAAATTTTGTGCACTCTTAGCAGTTATTCATTTTGTTATCTCTCTTTATTTGCACCGAGGCCATTTAGGTATCATTTTTTCATGATACAGTTTTTGCCATTTCTTCAATAATTTCAGCAGCTTCTCGCTATATTTCAAGTTTATTTAATTTGTTTCAACTAGAGGCAGAGCAGTTGTCCCAAATATCACAGGACTGCTCTTGAATACGTTTCATTAATATCAAGACTGGTGATCTTTCAAAATATTTCACTTTACGCAAAGCTGAAAACGTGTGCTTTCGACACAACAATAATAAAACATGTACATTTATAGTTTAGACAAAGAGACGGTAACATATAGACATACTATATGGGGAACAACTTCTTTAAGCCATGTAATGTTTCCATGCACATTTTTTATTGTTGTCAAGCATGTATTTCCGTAAAGTCTGTCTATGCTGTACTACCCAACTTCTAAAATACCACTCAAAGAAGAGACAGCAAGATGGCTTTTTTGTGTCTCTACATGTTCACTGGCTCTATTGAATAACAAAACTATGGCTAGTCAATCCCCAACTTGTTCATGGCAAGTGTATGTTTCGTTTGAGATGATTTAAAATAAGGCTAAATAAAAAAGTGCAGTGTATCTCGGACATAAGCGCGTCACTTTCACTTGTTCGCGCAAAAAATAATTTTGACTTGGCAGAGTCCCGATCATCCATTGTCCACCAGAAGAATAAATGTTGTAAGAACGGCTGTGACTGAATCTACAACTCTAAACACGTGCTAACCTTTCCAAGCTGAGAGAAAAAAAATGTGTTCCTCTCTCGTCACTTTTTTCTATCAAACATTAAAAAAAGTTCTACCGCCCTCGCCACTTTTCAGAAAAAAGTGCCCGAGAAACATTTAATTTTTTATGCAACCTCACAAGCACAACGCATACCCTCTTACGAAGAAACGATATATTTTGATTTATCACTTCTTCAGTGTGAGCCACGTCTGTGTCTAATATCTATATGTGTATATCACTTTATTATTTAGAATTACGAATCACGCTGGAAACGTTCAAAAAGCCATTTCTCGTAACCATGGAAACCTTTGGATAGCACGAAAAACTGGAAACAAAATGTCGAGTAATTCTTGCTTCCATGCCAGATGGCCTATGCGACCAGTAATCGAGTTAAAATGGCGAACCTGACAATCAGAAGTGCTCAACGTGGCTAATTATTCTCGGTGCCGAGATTCTCGAGGGGACGGGACACGCGCTGGGGCGGAGCGGTACTTTGAGTAGAACTATAGCCGGCTTCGGGTAGAAAAATGTTTTATTGTTGTGTTGAAGGCCGCGAACTTGCGTGTAATACTTAAACAAACGGCCTAATCTAATGCACTGAAGATCGACAAAAGGCACTGGCTTATATGACCGACGTGCATGGTTTAACATTGTTTATAAATCTGATGATAAGGCTATTAATACACTTGGGCGAAAGAGCTAGAAAATCTCATTTCCACTAAAAGTTCTACAAAAAGAGTGACAATGAATTTATCCTCTAACGTTGGATGACGTGATATAATCAGTTTCTCATTACGGGCAATCTTCTTGATTAATTGCAAGTATTATCCGCTGATTACATAAAGATTACAACATCGTTAGATGGGAAGGCCTGTTTACACAGTGATCTCACAGGCTCAGGTCCCATTGTCTCGAGTGAAGCATCTTCTGTTAATTAAGACACATTTCGCATCCACTCATTAACTACCTCAGCGGCAGTTAGCAGATTTATTGAAAACTACCATGATTTATGGCTAGGATTCGGTTAGTCATCTCAAAGAAAGAGAGTGGTTGTCAGTGAGGTCTGCAGATTACGTGACATCTATTACGTGTGATGGTGTTACTATTAATATGGTGTTGTAGATACATACATGCATCTCAGTAGCTACTCAAGCCTGCAGTTTGTCAGTAGTCGCACAAGGAAGGGCAGACATATCAGTAGCCGTGCACATCAATTGTCCGACACTTCAGTAGCCTGATGGTAGTCTCAGTAGCCTGATGGTAGTCTCCGTAGCCTGATGGTAGTGTCTCCGTAGCCTGATGGTAGTCTCAGTAGCCTGATGGTAGTGTCTCCGTAGCCTGATGGTAGTCTCCGTAGCCTGATGGTAGTCTCAGTAGCCTGATGGTAGTGTCTCAGTAGCCTGATGGTAGCCTCAGTAGCCTGATGGTAGTGTCTCCGTAGCCTGATGGTAGTCTCAGTAGCCTTATGGTGGTGTCTCAGTAGCCTGATGGTAGTGTCTCAGTAGCCTGATATGGTAGTGTCTCAGTAGCCTGATGGTAGTCTTACACATTAGCAGTCTGATAATAATCCGACACGTCAGTATATAATGATACATGTCAGTATCCGAACTAGCTAGTAGCTAGATACACAACAATAGTCAGATACTGGGAAATCAACTCAACACTTACGCTCATTCAGATCCCAGTTAGGGTGGAGCAGAAGAGAGCAGTGTTCAGACAACAGAACAGTGGCTACAGCCGTGATGAACACAGCGTGGACGCATTCAATGTAATTTGCAGATCGACTAAAGAGAAATGTATTTTGAGTTTTCTTTACTTCTTCCATTTTATGATACAGAACACATGTTTCTGTTTATAAAGTGTAAGCTGTCTAAACCGACACTCATTGGGACTGAAGAAATAATCCGGTTTCGACTGTGTGCCGAATTGTAGAGCTGATAGCAAACGTACAAGCTGTGGATGGGACTGAGATATACTCCTCGCTCTCCCTCGAGAAACACCAACATTTAGGCACTCGTAAACTTAGTATGGCCTTCATGCTTTGGAGCTCAACCTGCTGGTCACCTCCTTCGTTTTAGAAAACCACAACTGTAATGACGTCAACAGTCAACATGACTGCAAAGCCATGTTACGTCAGTGTGACGTCATTCCTACAATGTCGAGCAGATGAGGCTGCTTAGAATACATTGGATCCTGTGAAGTGAGAGTATTTGTAACCCGGTATTGTATTGCCTCTACGCCCTAATATTATTAGCCCGACGAAAATAAATCACATTTTCTCGGTCATGTCGGACAATCTCCCCTACTCTCAACCCAATACAATTTGTAATTAGCTTGCAATTTTGGAGAGATGCTGTAATTTTCTTCCGTGGTTGAAGCCCTGCAAATATAGATTTTGAGATAATTATTAACTAACAGCTCTGTTAAAATTGGGAAGAGCCCAGTTGATGGAGCAGTTTTTGAACTCGTGGAAATCTACATTTCCTCTTTCTACTGTATGGCTATGGCTTTGGGGCCAGGGAAGGAGAGAAGTAAAATGTTTTGTTTTGGAGTGTGAGACGGACGTGTTCTTGAGATGGCAAAGAATATTTTAGTGGTATATACTCTTCTATCTTTTATGGTTATCTCCCTTTAAACAGCGAATAGTAGACTGACATTGCCCTCGCCAGGTAAGTAAACAACATGTCATTGTCTGTCCGACATCAGCAAAAGCCTGATATTATTGTGTGAGGAAAAAGGTACCTAGGTTTGCCTGCTTATACCGTTTTATGAAAACAATTCCTTTATATCTTGACTGCTGTCACTAAACGCTTATAGGTGGAGTTTCTGTGGTCAAGACACCGTTCTTAATTACTTACATACTCAAATGCATTGTTTTGGTAGTTATACCAATTGACCCAATGTTGGCCGCGGACTTGGACACCGCATAGGCAACTCCAGTGATGCATTTTCATTAAGCATAATTTCTTTGGTCTTGGTGGGTAATTTTCTTAAGAAATATACAAATCTGTACCTACAAGTCCATATATCTTAGTAGATACTGAATTAAAAGCTTATATCGAGAAACTGTGTCACGATTCTCTGGGGCTATTTTGATACCGTGTGTACCTTGCAGATGTCCAGCATGTGGGCAGTTTGACTGTGGAGACATGAACACATCCACTACCTCCAGCCCACTTGAAGCCAGCTTGATAAACCTCGTCAGAAAACTCAACATGTCAGGTACAGCCGAGTGTTGGGGATTTTATTCATCAAGTACTGGGCAAATCGGTTTATCCTTCATGAGCCAGTCATTCATTATAATCAGCGTATATAATCCCCTTCATCTGAATTTTCCTGACATTGTCATTGTATTTGTGGGGTTTGTTTTATGAAATCTCAATTGGTCCTTTTTTCCAAATTTAAAAGCTTGTAAGTTCAGATTGGTTGAAAAAGCAGTTATTCAACACATTTTCAGATAAAAGGAATGTTCGAAAGTGAGGGAAAATACAGTATCAAGGTGTACTTTTCTCCACAGTTGATTATATCAAAGGACAGTTTGCCGCCAGTGTTCTATGTTCACTTGTGCAGTGATAGAAATTAACACTTGCCTGGAGGCCTGAGGCAAGCAGAAGTTTGTCTAGGTGAATTAGAACTGTGGTACTTGTTGTCTGGTAGGTGACACGGGTATGTGTCATTGCTGATTATAAAGATGGAAAGACTTCTGTCCCCATCCCCTCTTCTGATAACTGATAAATAGCTCCACCATAATCATTTAAATGTGTTTGGCTCACTACAGTTGGTTAATATAAACTAACTATTTAACTGCATCATTTCTTTTACTGGACCAGTAGAAAACAGCTTGGACCAAGGGCCTATCTGAAAATATGGTTAATTTCTATCACTGTTGTGGTGAAAATTAAGTTAGAAAGCTCAGGGTATGTTTTACTACATACTCTATCTCTGTGCAACATTTCACAATGACATATATCCTAGAAAGTAGAAAGTGGTTTTACATTTTTTTATCTCCATGAAATAATACAAATTGTTAATTCCAGAGTATTCTAAATGGTTACTGGAGAAATCCACAAATCCAATTTGATCTCTTGACATGGAGATGGAAGAATGTGGAAGTTATTGTTATCATTTTATATATAGAAATGGAACATTGCCTTTATTTCTGATATATTTCATGTAATTTGTAAGCTAGGAAACTATGAATCAGCTGCATTTCTGATACATATAGAACCCCCTGGTTTTGAGTGATTGGGTGAGTTTAGCTTTATGACAATTTTAGCAATATTCCAGCAACATCATGAGAAATGGGCTTTACACATTGTACTAGACTAACAGCTAGTCTCTGATATGAACATATTTTACTGAAAAAATGTTCATAGTGAATAAAAATAATATAATGGAGCCCTGAGACTTTCTTCTGTTTCCTGAAGCTATGGAAATCAAGACTTGCCACATTTTCTAGACGTGCGTGAACTTTCTTGGATATATATACTTCAGGGTCTGTACTACAGACTAACATTATACCAGTGTCTTGAACTGAACCCAGATCTTCGGAGGAAAAGCAAACACTTTAATCACTGGAATACCCCACCACCCCAGTCTGGTTTTGAAAAAAATTACAAATGTATTAGCCTGAGCCTTCTGTTTTCAAGCATTTTTTATTAATTTATCTCACAAGCTTCAGCATATGTTTTCCAGGTCTTTTTGATGTAACTTACATGTGTGCACAATTCCAAATAATGGTCTTTTAAAACAATGTGGTTCTAAACTTCAAGATTAACTTTCTCAAAAAAATCTTTTTTTTTCATACCTAGAGCACCCAGTTTTCCAGTATCAGTCCCTGGGTCTGTAGACTGATCATGAGAATAACATGACTGGTTTTAACTGTATATCATCGTCATAGCAGTGATACTTACCACATTGTCATCCGTTATGAAGATGGAGTATACATGTATGTTTGACATCATCTTTGGCCAATCCAGATGCTGACAGTCAGCCACCTCTCTCTCCATATTGATAGAAACCCTCCATGTGTGAAAATATAGCTGTGTGTTTCACAGATTATTCGGTAGTTTGGCAGATCTATGTCATATGATATAATTTTGTGTTTATTCATATAAATAACTAATCATTTATGGAATATATATTTTTGATTGCTGAACACTGATGAACCACTGATTGTTTAACAAATCAGTGATTGGTGTCTAACTTTTAACTTCTTCTCAGGGCAGGTAAGGAGGGGACTATGATCATTAAATAAGTAATCAAAAAGGAAGTTAAAATGCTCAAGTATGTAAAAAAAGTCATGTATTTGTGTCGATCAGCTATATTATATTTTATATAACTGACCAACTGACCAGCAGATTTCATACCAAAATGTTTGTGGAAACTCTTAGTATCATTTCAGTTGATCTAGCATACATAATTGAGAAGCTGATGTATCATGTCAGAATTTATAATAGTGTCGGAAAGTAGACTAATTTTGATATTTGTTTGAAGCTTTGCCAGGTCACACAACTCCGAACAGTGGTCTTCCGACAGAGAGCAGAGAGGAGTTCTTTCATCACCTTACTCTCAAGGATGAGACTGTGTTTGTGGCCCTCATTGTCATGGGCGTCATTGTGCCTGCAATCTTCATATCTGTCTTTGCCCTAATTTGCATCAGAAGACATAAGGAGATGAAGGCCAGGAAGTAAGAGTTACCTCCCTTTCACCAGTAATGCTTCAGCTCCTCACAAGCTGAGGCCCAGTCCTTTACCCTGACTACTCCTTACTAGGCTAAACATAGTGTAGATATCGTAATGCCCAGAGAATGTTGGGTCTTTATGTATTCATGAAAGAGACCATCCATTGTTCTTTTTATCTTTTTGAACTGCCTATATATATTCCGGTTGCTTTGTTTACCTACATGCAGAGCTCATATATATGGTCTCTGGTATAGGACAATGTAGAATCTTGACTGGCTTTTCTTAACTGAATGACATAGTTGCACAGAGATGCCTACCTCTGTGATTTTATCATAGTCGCTGCAACTTTTAACCTCAAACTATGCCAATATGATTGCAATAGAAATTCTACAAAATTTGAAGAATTCATTAACATTTGGACACATAGATAAAAACATATATTTTCCTCGATTAAGTACACTTTTGCTAAAAAGGGATGACAAGAAGAAATGTGATGCTGATAATTTTTAATTATGCCGTTGAAAATGTGTGAAGTTAAATGTTCACAGTTAATGAGTGTCATATTATCTTTCTCAGAATCCACCACAATTTGAAGTATTTAGTTGACTACTAATTGTCATCCTTGAAACCAATATTTGAAACACTTTGGTGTTGGCAACTCTGTGTTACGTGGTTTGAGAAATGAAATTCTATTTGAGTTATGGATGTTAACTTTTGAGATATGAGAGGAAGACAAGGTTTGAGAATGTATTCTTTTTCTCTAACTGTATTTCTATATGTCTATAAGTACAAAGCTTAGTGGATACAGATTATGTGATAATGTAAGGAATTAATGACATGTTTACATTTCCTTGTCAGGTCAACATTAAGGTAATTTGTGATGATTTTCCACTTGATTTCTATGAACATTTTCATTAGCACACAGTGTTTACAAATGGTGTTTCAAAGTAACAGGACATTGGGTCCTTTTAGATTCAGATGTCTGTTTGGCCCACTGAAAATTTACAGGACCCACAGAATAAAATCTAACACACATTTCAGATTTAACATTTCTCATAATTGGCATTGAAATTATTAACATTATTTAATGACAAACATTATAAACATAAATTCATAAACAGTGAACAGGTGTCACATGCCACAAATAACAACTTCAGACAAAGTTATCGTGATATATTCAGTCAGACACTGGGGCCAGCAGGTTGGGGACTTCTGTCTGACCACTGGCAAATCTGCCAGATTTTTCAGAGGGTTAGACGCTATTCATGAACACTGAGCACAATGAGTGAGAGCTTTTAGTTTTTCTTACTTATGTGGGAATTTGTCTTTTACAAGAAATGAAGTGAGGGAGTAAGTTTAGTTTTACACCGCACTCAGCAGTATTCCAGCTATATGGTGGTGGTCTGTAAATAATTGAGTCTGGACCAGACAATCCAGTGATCAAAAGCATGAGTTGCTGAAGACAAACCTTCACAAGAAATAGAAATATGTCTTTATAGAATCTTATAGAAACTTGGTGCAAAGCATATCAGAATTAATTTGTCATCAAACTGAATTGTATGTGGAAAAGTATTGTTTATATATTGTTCTAGTTATGACCAACTATTGGGGGATTCCTTTATCACTATAAAATATATTGTGAGTAATCATTTTTCGTATATAAAGTTCTGTACTGAAATTTGTACTACAAATCAAACTTTGTAGAGATGTATCCAGATTTATGGTTCAGAAGTTGAAGATATGTTATAGAGAAACATTTACAACTCAACTGACTTCCATAAAATGTATGTAATCCACCCATCCCCTCTCCAGCCCTGCATGTCCTTACAAAAGCAGTGACACCACTAGTGTACATGTGTACAAAACTGATGACCCCCTATTAGCCCAGAATGGGGATATGTACAATGAACAGGTTTTATTATGATCCACACTGAATTTCACTAGCTTACAACAGGACTAGCCTTGATAACCCTTTTTTGACATGTTATTTTTGATGATGTGAACATGTACGGCCACTGGGAAACATGTTTTTGGGAGCCACAGATTACCGAAACTGTGGTGTCATGTAGAGCATTATTGCGAGGGATGACAGAATGGAGTTTGTAGTCTTGTTACATAGCGTTGATGATGGATGTTACTGGTTGAAAGGCTGCTGTTTGGGCAAGGCTTGGCTATGTAAAGCTGAATATTGTAGGTTGTACGTGCAGTGGACACAAAATATCTGAGTCCTGTGCTGGCATTCTGATCCGAAGTCGAGTGCCTCGTCCACATGACCAAGAGGTTAACCGTGCTACATATTCTTCTCTAGAGTCAGTGTCACCTGAGCCAGTAGGCGAGATTTGAGCCTGCTACACAAACGCGTACATCAGACTCCATTACCCAAGAGAGAATCTTACAGTGTTTTTGTCTTACCTCCGTAAACTGTGCAAAATGTCACTGTACTTTATTGTGAAGATCGATAAGTTTGCTACCGACTTTATGATGTGTACACAAAATTGTGTCTGGATTGACTGGATTTTTAACATCTGTGAAACATATTCTGACAAGCCTGAAGTGTGCTTCAAAATGATTAATTTATGTTTTGTGTTGAGTGTGCAAATGACTTCATGTCTAAATAAAGCATTGAAAGTCGGTAAAATAAATATCTACATAGTGAACACAGAAACAGCGAATTGAATGGTTCTCAAACTCCAAGCACCTCGTGCATGATATTATGATGTTGTAGGTTTGTTAGCTTCTCAGTGGAGAGTTTGGCTGTCACCATGGTAGCGGGTAATATTTTTTCCAGTTTTCACCCTCCTGGGATGACATGGAAACTTGTTAAAGCATCATTGACCAATGAAATTAAATTATATTTTACATGTAGGTGAAATAAAGATATGTATCTTCCAAGAACAGATAATTTGGCAGAAGCTGACATCCATAATTTCATCTCTAGTCATATCACTACTAAACAGCATAGAAAGCTTTGAATGAGGTTGTTATCTCCATGTAGCAGCATTAGATTATTGCTGTTTCAGAGCAGCGATGTTGTTGCGGGATGCCCAGGACATGGCGATGGAGGACTATCCATACATGATGCGGGGTCTCACTCGCTTCTCCCCTTGGAGGATCTGATGACCACCACCTCTGTCTGTTCAGCATGCAATAACCTGACACAAACACCATGGCAACTGGCACCATGGCAACTGGCACCATGGCAAGTGGCAGGAACAACAGCGGTGTATGTTTTGACCACATGGGTAAATGTAGTCACACGTTACAGTCATAGACCTCTTGCTTGGCTCCAAGTATCAATTTGACATCATCTTTCATGTCTTATGGAACATGAATATTGTTTATGAAGGCTTGTTCATGCTGATAATGATCTAGTCGCAACATAAAAGTGCACACAGTAAATATATATCAAGGTTTTACATGACACACAAATGTGCGGAGGGGGAGAATGGATTTGGAAACCCAGAATTACTTCATCCAAAATGATACACAAAGCACCTAAAGCGCATTTAAACCTCACATGACCACTGATTCAATCCAGGCTCTGATATAATTATCTGAATATTCACCTTGCTACACCATTTCAAAACTTTACAGGACTCTCGTATTACCAGCAGGGACCTGTAACATTTATTGATGGTGACTCTGCTTGTGTGGGCAAGGTAAAACGTTGATATATATTGATATGTTGATGCTACTGACAGTGCAATGTATTTTTTTTGTGTGCAAATTCTGCAGGTACAAATTCTCGTCTTGTTCATTGTTTCTTGGGAAATGAAAGCTTCAATCTAATTTCTCAAATCCCTTTAAAGACAATGTAGTTGTGTCATGATGCTAAGTTTAGTTGCAAGTTAGTGACACACTTCTACATATTGTAGTGTATACTCATGGTGTTGTATTGAGTCAGCCAGCCAGCAGTTGTAGCAGCTGTCTGTTGTGTTGTTTGTCATGGTGGTTGGTGTCTCTTGTACATCTAAAGTGTCTTGTACCACCTGGTATCTCACATACATAGCATGTCAGTAGCTGTCAGGAGGGGTCCCAAGCACCGTGCTACAGTCTTCTGTCCCCACATACATTGTTTGTCCACAGCTGTCATGAAGAGGTCCCTAGCACAGTGCCAAAGTCTTCCGTCCCCATCCCCACGTACATAGCTTGTCAGTAGCTGTCAGGAAATGTTCCTTGCACAGTGGTACAGTCTTCTGTTGTTGTGGGTTGTAGGATGTTTTAACTAAAAGATGATGATAAGGGGAGCTTTTCCCATGCCATGAATTTCTAAGCTAATACACCGATTACAACCTAACAATAGATAGGACTGACTGAGACATACCTTGTTCCCCCCCCCCCCGGACCTGACTGCTAATTACCCTTCCCCCCCTCCCCAACCCCAACCCCCAACCTCAACAATAATGAGGCTGTGCAGTCCCAGAAGCTCCCCCACTCATGTCTTACACAGATGTCCGTCCACTGATACTGTGTGCTTACTTGGTTTAGCAAGTGGTTAACAAAAAAGATTTTCAAGTGTACATTTTTTGTGCATGTTTTTCAGGTTTGAAGGAATTATATATTTTACAATGAAAATGATCAACCCCAGTAATAGGAATTTGTAAAGAAAGTGTATGTCTGGAGTGACATACATATATGACTCTTGCTGGAGACAAATATGCAAGTGTTGGCCAGAATCTCAAGGATTGGTAGTGTAAGGGAGAAGTTATCTCCCTTCGACCAGACTCCCTCTAATGTGAATGTTATACTAGTCAGATTTTTTTGCATTTTGTTTTGATAAAATTATATTTTAATGCCATATGCATTTCACAAAGTACATATTTCCATAAATGAAATACATGTAAACAGTATATATTTAATAAGCTTTTAATCTTTTTGAAGCAAAAGAACTTTTAAGTCTATCAGAGGAAATATGTTTTGGATTCTGAGATATTCAAGTAGATATGCCTTTCGAAAATGATGAAAAACTACTCAGATTAATTGTTCCCTTGACCTGTGTGAAAACTCCATCCTGCTGATACTCAATGAATGTCTGTTCGACCTATCAGTGTGATTACATGGGATCTGAGTGATTAGCTGGCTGTAGAAATATATAGATTTCATTTCAGATTTCATGAGGAAGTGACGTTCACAGAGGATGAGGACATATGGATGTTGACTTTTGTGTTATGAGCTGAGGAAGGAGTCAGGACATACTCTGAAACATTGTGTTCCTCACAAGAATAAAGATAAAAACATCCATGAGTTCTCTCCCTTGTGTGTGTCACAATTCTACTGTAGTTGGCAGTTGAGATTGAGACATAATTTATTCAATAAAGAAACGGATTGGGCACAAGTTGTCCAAATTTAATAAGCCCTCTCCACAAAGTGGCAGTTATTAGCATGGTCGTATTTTCAATATCCGGTAATCCCCTGTTGAATATACATCCTTCAGACAGCACCGCAATGCACTTTACCTGAATCTCTTTGTATTTGACATTTGACATCACAATAATTATTTTCAAAACTGAGTATTTTACTAATAATGAAACTGAGTTACCTGTTTGTTTAACTTATGTTTGTTTGTCTGTATATCATGACAGTATTTATTTGGTTGTATTATTCTAGATATCAGGTTTTGTGAACACTGTCACCTGTTACAGATTCTGACAGACTAAAAAGTGGCCACAACTCCACTCTTCATTAAAATTGTCGGTATGAGTTCATTTTGGATATGAATTCACCGTCTCCTATACATAATGTATGTATTTTATATAGGCTACGTTAATAACTTTCAAGGGACATAACTCTAAATTGTTGTCATTGTTGCTATGGATAATGTTATCTTCAGCACAGAAGATCAAGATTGTACCTTATGATCGCAAAATGAGATGAGTTACAGTTGTGCTGCAACTGGATTTGTGTAAGAAGTGTTAGTATTGTAATTTGTAACTATGATTCTTTTTGTGCAAGTGGGCCCTCATCCGAAGATGCTGTCCTGTGGAAACCTGTAGTATGCCTGTAAACATCAGTCTGCAGTACTACCAACAGATCCAGACATGAACAGCTACTGATAAGAATCACTCCCAGTAATTTGGACATTATTACATCTATAGATGTACATATTTATTTATATATTTTGGGGAATGCAATTAAAGGGTAGGCAGGAAGATGTTAGGGCCATTTATGGTTATTCTCCTGTCCCTTCCTTACATGATTACAATTAGACTTCTGATGTATAACAAACATCACCACTGTCCAACCCTTTCAGCACTGTTTCACAGGTTGAGGCATATTGTTTGAAACAAAAGCTTTTGTCATTGTGTCCCAGGGTGTATCACAGCCTGACATGTCCCAGGGTGCATCACAGCCCGACGTGCCAGGGTGCATCACAGCCTGACATGTCCCAGACTGTAACTGCTAAAGTGGATTAATTGGTGTCATCATCTAGTGTTCAGCTGAATGTACTAGTCAGAATCAATGTCTATATTCTGATAAACATTGATGGAGTCTTTTATGCTGAAAAATAACTGGAAAATAGTAGGTTGGTAGATTCCACTGAGAGTGGATGTTTCTGTGTACCCTCTATTGATGGGACTGGAAACATGATGTTGGATGTAATTCCTAGTGAAGGCCACAGTCCTAGATATAATTCCCAGTAAAGGTTCTGGTGTTAAATATAAAATTCCTGGCCAAGGTGTGGCTGTTAAGGGTAATTCACAATAAAGGCCAAGATGACAATAGTCATGATGTTAACTGTAATTCCCAGCGAAGGCCAGGACAACAAAGGCCATGATGTTAAATGTTATTCCGAGTGAAGGCCAGGAGGACAGAGTCATCATGTTAAATGGATTAACCGGTGAAGGTCAGGACAACAAAGGTCATGATGTTAAATGTAATTTCTGGTGAAGGTCTTGATGATAGATTTAATGTTCTCCAAATGCCATGATACACATCAGGAAATATATCTTCCTTTAGTTTGTTCTTCCATGATCCGCTATTAAGTGTGATGTTAAGATGTGTACTGCCCACTGCACCGTTGTCCATCAGTATCTGCAGACACCTGGCCACAGGGGCTTCTAGTCCATATATTTATGATATAAACAGAGCTTAGAGAGCTTTTTTGTTTTGAGCCTGTATTGTTATAGACATGTACTAGATTCTGCAATAAACATTGCTGCATTTGTCTGTCTGTGTTCAGTGACTGCTTTCATTTTGAATCTGGTCCTACTGGAATGGCCATTGCTCAACATGACCTATTGCACACAATACAGAATCCTGGATACACATTGTGAAATCACAAGCGAGATTGGGAATACAGTATCTAAAACAAGTTCCACTCAGAAACAGGATTGGGAATACACCATCTGAAACAAATTGCACACAGCAAGAGGATTGGGAATACACTATCTGAAACAGGTTTCACACAACACAAGACCTAAATACAGTATCTAGAATAAGTTGCACGGGAACAGGGCGCAAGTTTCACACTAAACGGGACCTGCATAGGCTATCTTAAGTTGCAAAGAAACATGATCTTGGACACATTATACAAAAACACTTGCACACACCTCGAGACCTGGATAGACTATCTAAACCAGCTTGCACAGAAACAGGGCCGTGGAAACACTATTAGAAAAACAGTCGCACATAAACAGGACCCTGCATACGTTATCTGAAACAAGTTGCATAGAAACATGGCCATGGATACACTATCTAAAATCAGCTGCACGAAAAACCCAAGGACCTAGAATGAACTGCTCTTGGAAATGTTTCTGAATTTGGGAACTGTACCTGGGTTTAATCTATATGACCTATGTTTCGAGGTAATAGTAACCACTCCACGTTGTCCCGATACGCGCGCGTGTCTATTGCAATTATCCATACGTCGAACCACAAGACTACAACCCTATTCATATCCAAATTTAAGTTTGTTTGGAAAACCGAAGAGTAACAGTAACATACATGACGATCGACATATTTCACACAGTAACATTATGGTTACTTGGGTTACTGTCAACCAGTCAGTACTGCTTATTGTTATGACAACTTTACTGCAAGCTATTTATATTGAGAATTTCTGCGGACGGAAGTGTTAGTGAAGACGTTTAACAGTGTGATCCTAAACCTGTCAATAATTACCCTACCTTCACGTCATGAGGACGATGTTGTAAAGAAGAACAAAATGGTGATTGACTGTCAATACAAATAAAAATAACTTTCCATTAACAGTGTGATGCAATCACGCTAATCCAGCTTTTAAATGTCCCATTGAACAGGGTGGTTTCGGTCCACAGGATCCAGGGAAAAATGATATGGCGCGTGTGAGTGACGGTGTGTGCACGGCCGAGTCTTGCAGGAGAACGTGGACACACGAGGAGGCCCAACCCATAGTAACAACAAACATGTGGTTCATATAAAACATTCATTATATAAATATGACATTGTAGGACTCGGTTATTGACCAGATTCTGAGTATATAGCGTGTATAGGGGAAGATAGCTGTGGGGTAGAGTCCGGGCTTGGAGGGTGACTACTGTCCCTTACAGAGAGGATGTGGGTGGGGGTAGAGTTTGGGTTAGGGATATGACAACTGTCCTCTGCTGCCTCACTGACGGGGCTCGACACCCGTATGATGTAATATCTTTATACGGGAAAGCAAGGCAAGAAGACGTATTCCGCTAGGCTGTGCAAGAAGGGCACATGACTGACATTTATGAAATCTGCACTCAGTAAATATCCAAGTATGATTTATAAGATGATATCGGTTCAGAAAAATAACTGAATAATCACCTTTTCTGTGACTAAAACGTCAAAATATAACAACACAATGGAACCATTGTTCAGCTGTGCGGAGACGAAGTTCATCATCCGTGCGGGTTGGAAGTGAGGGCGAGTTATGGAGTATTTCCTGGCAATCACAGGAATGGAAGCGCACTTACATGTAAAGGACATACGTGTTACAACAGTTGACGGCGGTGAAGAGTGGGGTGAGGTTTTGAGTACGATTACACTATGCAGAAGGGTCAAATATAAATATGAAAAGTTATTTCGCATTCGATAATACAATCCAAAATGCCGGTACAGTGACATCATATTTGTAGGTCAATATTTACACGTTATTATGTGCAGATAAATATATTAACCCATATGCAGATCCTAATTTCATGTTCATCCTACACAACAAAACCCCAGTATTGAGAATACCATCTTCAATTGGAATGGTATCCCCGTATTCAGAGTTTGCACAACAGGTACCCCTCGACAGGTACCCCTCGACAGAGTGGTATCAGGGCACCATATCTGTGCCAACCCTCCATCACACACCTGGGTCCAGCTTGCCAGTCAGGGTCCTACTAACGATGCACGTGACATCACCAGTAGTGTATAAAGTGGTTCTGTGTTGCCTTTCTTGGTGGATGTTGGATCGACACATTTTCGCAGACACACGCCTTCCGCAAACTCTCACAAGAGTGGAGTACATTGTTTAATATTGCACTTCGCCGCTATTCACTACGACCACAGGCCGTCGACGAATATGTCACTATAAATATGACGGGTTTGCAGATACGTCGTCCACCGTCTTCCTCGTTAACGTCACTTCCTGTTGGACCCCACCTTCTTTAAATGGCATATGGTCTCCACGTGTGACAATACTTCAATTCCTCAAAACCGGGTGCTGTCGGGCGGCAATGTGTCCATGGTCGTGAGCATGCGCGAATCTTGCCAGGAATCGCTGATTGGTTTGAGAAGTAAGACTTTCCCTGAGCATGCGCGGAGTATCTCGTCATTATCTATCTCCGTTCCATCCTCCTCCAAGACAACCTTGACCTTGCCCCGGATCCCCAGCTTCTCGCGGCCTGTGAGAGCAGACAATAGGGGTCAGTACAGAACTAAACAATCAAATCTAAGCACTGGTGTATATATAAGCACTGGTGTATATATAAGCACTGGTGTATATATAAGCACTGGTGTATATATAAGCACTGGTGTATATAAGCACTGGTGTATATATAAGCACTGGTGTATATATAAGCAGTGGTGTATATAAGTATTTTTCTTGTAGCACTAGTATGGATATGGGGTTGTCCGGGATGGGTGGATGTCGGCAGTGTGCGAAATAACCGCTGGCCCGCTAACCAGTTGTTAGTAAAAATCCAGTCGGAACACTAAACCTCCACAGTCAATGGCCCGACTTTCCAGTAACTTTTCATGTGGTGATTTTGTAAATATATCGCTCTCCCCGACTTGTTAAGTTATAACACACTCTAATGCAAGATTATGGCCTGATAAAAATATTCATGATACCAGCAGCTAAATGACGAAACCCGTGTCTACATTCAAATTTCGGGCTAGTGAATTATGTTGGCTTTTTATGCTACCCGACTGGCTAGAAAATGTGGAAACTATTTCACACACTGGATATGGGTTTTTGTGTGGAGACATGTTTGGTGTATATAACCTATTGCCTGATCTGATATAGGTCAAATCCTGTATAGGTTGTCCATCGACTGAAATGTAAACCGGACTCAAAACAGCACGTGATATCTTCTCCTCTCTTCTGCTATCTGCCAAGCTACAGTGCCAGTCAAACGAGGGGCTACAAGTGGGAGTTGTTTACAACGACAATGTCAGTAATGCAGTGCATTATGTCTCCTTGTTGTTACATAGGGTAAGAGGTAGCCTAATTGCTATAGCGTTTACCCGTCGCACCGAAGACGTGGGCTCCATTCCCCTCATGGGTAGAATGTGTGGAGCCCATATGTGGTTTCCCCTGACGTGATATTGCTGGAATATTGCTAAAAGCGGCGATAAAACCATACTCCCACAAATCACTCATTCTGTCGTTATGTACACATCTATTCCAAATTCGTTCGGGAAGTGACGTCAGCTAACATCTCAAACAGTCACATCAAAATACAGCGCACAGAATGTCCTATGTGTGGAACTGGCTCGAAGACGCTGTCTATTTCCAGCGGGGACCACACAGGGGCATAAAGGTAAACACGTTCAGAAAATATCAATTTGTCAGTGTTATACGCGAGTACATCCGGGATGATAGATGGCAAGGGAGGGGAGGGTGGAGGTGCTCTGGTTTGCTCATTCTTCACGCACAGCTGAAGGTTAGAATTAGTCTTTCCGTAATCCATGCTGATCACAAGAGGCGATTAACCGGATCAGTAGTATGTATCTACATGTCCTATACCAAATGATACAAGATAAATGTGTGTGTGTGTGTGTGTGTGTGTGTGTGTGTGTGTGAGAGAGAGAGAGAGAGAGAGAGAGAGAGAGAGTTTGTGTGTGTTTGTGTGTGTGAGGGTGGCTGGGGTTCAATGGTCATTTAATAACCTTTATGCACCCCCTGGATCCGCCTAAATTGCGGAAAAACTGGTTCACGATGACGCTGAAGGCACTGTTTGATTTTGCTGTACCTTGTTGCAGATTTCACTGCCTGTAAGACCACAGTAATCGTGGTACTGAGTGAACCTACAGATGTGTTGGGAACAGCTCTTGCACTGATTGTCTGCAGGTTCAACTCGGAATATTTATTTAGCAAAACTACATCGAAATTCACTTAAACGGTTTGAGAACGAAACGAATTCGATAAAGGCGTTTGTGTCTTCATTGGAGACCGTTGAGCCTAAGTCCACAGTTGCGATGCAGCTACTCTTGCTTCCTCGCGTGATCTTACCTCGATCAGTCAATTCCTCAAGGTCATCAGCAAATGCAAAGGTTTTCCTGTTGCGGTCGTTTGTCCAGATTTTATACAACCTCCTGAAATGCGAACATATTTAATGACTGCGCGAAAGAAATAATATCTGTGGCGATAGGAGTATACTGTCACACACAGATCACTGACACACCCTGACAGACTGATCCATCCAGCTGATGACAGTAGAGCTCGGAGTTGTCACAGTCACAGGAACACTGCTTGAGGAGATCGCAACGATATCACCAATAATTGATTATTACTTGAACATCTCTGGTTAAATCTATATGGATTCCAGAGTTATCACCCAAACGCCATTGTGCAAACTCATCGCATCTGGAGGAGATGTCAAAGTACGTGGGCGGAAGGAAAACGTAAGAAAATTGAAAGTGATTGTATCTGACTAGGAATCAAAGCGACACATCATATATGAAAACTGGTTCACGATGGATTTTGTACCCTAAATAGTTCCTGAACCGCATGTACTGAAAGCGCATAGGGACGACACAATGTAATCAACCTATCCTCATGATGTCGAAGGGATGACACAATGTAACCATCCGAGGGGATGACACAATGTAACTATCCTATACTCAAACTGTCGAATGGCCTTATAGCCATTTACCGACACAACCAAGCTTGTGTCAAATTGTAGCCGTCGCGTCCTCAGGGTAGTTTGGTATGAAACCAATGATTGACAAAATCATACAAGTTCAAACAGACTGGTTGAGAGGTTTGATATGTACATTGTAGAAATTTGCTTTCTGAAGGACCCTCTTGAATTCTTGAATCGTACCGGAGACCACCACGGATCTGTAAATGCACTAAGAACGAACGAACGAAAGAACGAACGAACGAAAGGACGAACGAACTATGTTGCCATTGTGTTAGTTTGTACCTTTGCAACTGTGTACCTGGTCTTACCTTTGGCTGATTTCGCCGTTGGTGTTCGGCAGGCTGCTGATGGAATCGTTCATGTAGCCGATTGAGCTGCGTCGTGACTCCCGTCTCACCAACTCGTCCAGTGGGTCTCGGATCGAGAGACGTTCCAATGTCTGCGCTAGACGCTCATTCCTACATACATGGGTGCAGTGAGATACTCATACAATGTTATTACATCTTACTGTCAACGTATGTGGCATGTGGTTTTCCGATACAAGCATCGATTAGCATGTACACACAAGACAACGGGGAATGACACTTGTGATAAGCATGGGAGAGAAGCCGTGAGTCAGGAAACCCCTCCCTCCCATCGCCTGAATCTCCTCCACCCCACCCCTACGCCAACTAGGCCCCGTACATTCAAATGGTCGGATAGAGGTTCCTTCATCATGTGTTTATGTATCTGTTAGTATCACTGTATTTGGTCGCATATTATTAATTTTACACAGGTTTAACTGGTGTCCAAGAATCAGTTTTACTACATGCATATAAAACCAAGTGGGCTATTTACCTTCTCCTTTTCGTCCTTGACTTCCTTCTAGCCAGGATGATTACAATCAGTATTAATACTACAACAAGTATGAATATCACGGAGCAGGTCACAGCCAGGATGATTATCTCTCTATCTGAGTAGTCACCTGGAAGACAAAGGCGAGATTGCATACTTTGTGAACAGTCTTACTATGTTTTCAACTCCCTGAGGATTTTCCACAGTCATAGAGGTTTAATCACTCTTTCTCATGCTATCTGGTTCTAAAGTCACTTACTAAAGAATACAAATCCTTCAACTTGTGACTGTGTAGCAGCCAATGTAAGGGCGCTGCGTCACCTGCCCCGGCCCACTGTCATTATGCGTGGACATGTGACATGAACACGTGACATTATGTGACTCATTCAAGCCGTGACCACGTCATGTATGAGAGCAAGACCATATACATAGCCATATGCAATATTTGCAAGAGTTGGTATGTTTATCTCTGCACTCAGTAATATTCCGGCTCTGTGACAGCGGTCCCTGCGTAACCGAGTCTTCACTTAAAATAATCCAGGGATCAACATCATGAGCACCGATCAGTACACGCAGTTTGGATACGATGGCATATGACTGTATATGATTGTCAATCAAATGAGCGAGCCTGATCACACAATCCCCTTAGTCGCCTCTTACGACAGACGTAGGTTACTGAAGACAAGTTCATCTTCATGGATCTTGCTGGGTCATTTGCAAGAGTAAAACGCAATATTTACCTATTTCTGTATTTTAAAGCAAATGGCCCAGATACGCTGTGACATACAATAAAGGAGAAACTGGCATAATATTTGCCTTTTACTTGAATACCAATTTCTAAATGCCTCTCTAAAGAACCTCGCCAAAACTTCAAAAACGATCCGTTGGAAATAAAATAATAAAATGTCGTACGAATACATATAGGAAGACGGTCGCTCCATTCTGCTGTTGGGAGACAGGTCAGCTGACTCTCGCCAACCAATCGCTGACTGGCGTCCGAGCACGTGACTATGACTGTGGTGTTGACCGCTGTGGATGATGTGCTGAGCGTCAAGGAGGCGTTGTGAGCCTTTTTCGTGAGATCTTCACAGTCTGGCAACAGGAACCAAACAACTTTGACAGTCTTTTTGCTTCAATGTTTGCATTTGATGGTACGTGTCTGCGGGTGGACATTCTTAACAAAAGTATAGAACTAGCCAGTGTTTACATCTAATCACGATCGCGTTCTTGATCAAATCGGAGTGTACATCAAAAACACAGTTTCCTAAAGCTTGAATGTCTCATATCTGATGCTGCCTGTGAGATTGTCTGACATTGCGTCCCAGTGGCGCCAATGATGTCAGTCAGTCGGGTTACATATATCCACATGTATCCACATCCACGCCGCACTCACCAACATTCCAGCTTTATATGATTAATATTGAAGTCAATTTCAAACAATCCAGTGATTATGAGCGCAGGATGAATATGGATACTATGACATGTGCCAAGGAAATCTGAAAGACCGACATGATGAAATTGGGATAATGATGGTTGCGGCCTATAGTATCTTTCATATACACATTGTCGTTGAAAGAATTCATGTTCCGTTTTAGTATAAGTACTACCCTGCAAGTATGTACATCTATATCAATTATAGAACAGATGACAGAGCAACCGCTGATGTGGCTATATTGTGATACAGCCTATTTACGAGCTCCGTGATAGCCCTACTTCTCCCGGGTCATGTTTACTTTGAAATACCTACAAATCACTGTATGATATTCCCAAATAAATCCATACTGCGATCTACAGTTGACGTTCGTCAACACCCTGTAGTGATTGTAGATTGTACTCTGATAGACAACGACAGCTGTGGGCCCATCAGTGTCGACCTGAGCGATGTAGTGTGTCACTGAGATCTGAAGGCCCTGATCAATCCCCACTAGATGTGGGTGACGGATGGCCAGACGCCTTTCCAATGGTTGTAAATACAATTATCTTTTCAATATCTGCTAGAGGTTATCCAGGTATCCATAGGTTGAGGGTTAATGCGATACAAAACTGTTCCTGCTCTGACAGTCGAGTCCTACCCTCATCAGCACCTAGGACCCGCGTGTTGAAGTTGATATGACGTCACGCTTATGTCAATCATTAATTTGTAACCTGTCCTGTACACCCTTGAATACCACCATACCTGCCATATTTGAATACTGTCAGAAAGGGTAGACGTCAGAACCTCGCTCACGTTGTAACCATCTGAAACAAGATAAGATGCAGTGATAAAGCTAGAGATTTCAGATGGAACGACGAAGGATTTTTATCATCTTGATTGTTTGCAACGTAATAAGGGAAATATGGAGTCTTTACAGTCTGTAAAATAACTTCGTGCCCTTCCTTCCAAAATTATGCTTCGGCGTGCTTGTCAACTCAGCCTGTTATGTCTTGTCATACCCTCCCTCATACCCGGTCTTGTTTTGTCATTGTAATTAGATGTGTACATTGTACATTTGTCATTGTAATTAGATGTGTACATTGTACATTTGTCATTGTAATTAGATGTGTACATTGTACATTTGGAATGAAGGTTATCTATATCTTTGATCTACCGGAATATGGTTCGCGTGAACAACGGAAAATGCAAGAACCATTTCCATGCTACTATAGGTAGCATCATCCTTTACCATTGATCCATCTACTAGGATCTGAAAGTCGTGGTTCAAATCCTCAAATATTCACACAACGATTCTTGATGTCAACAACACACTGTTTGTTTGGGTTTTTTTGGGTTTTTTCGCTTTTGGAGAGTTGCGTGGTATTAATTGCCCTGTCTCTGTATGTTCATTAGACACTGATGTGTCTGACCATTTGTAGCTCCTCGTGTACACTGTGTGCGGTGTAAAACAACGGACAACTAAATCAGATGCAAAGGCTGCTTCACCTCTTATGCTCTCTCTCTCAACACGCCATGATATATCTGCAAACATTGTATACACTGACTCCACCGTGTATGCATTTACCGTGACGTGTGTTATGTAACAAACGTTGGAATAACGGAGATGTGAATATATGTTCACACAGATGTTCGGTATGAATATGTCTTGATGCGTGGAGACCGATCATGACTCACACATTTACACGAATAACTACATTCGTATGAGCTGTGGTATCGCTGAGTGGTACACACACTGGCAAGGTTAAGTGAGTAACTGCTGATAGCAAATGCCCGACATTGATCACCTGATCATGAAGTCGACATGGAGGATGAGTGAGATGAAACACCCAGAATTATGCGTGAAACATGCCATGCACGTTAATACTCATACGACGATGATATTTATTTCAAACAACAACACGTGGATGTGCTTTATCTGGTTTCTGATATAGAGCCAACATAAGTCGTTCGTGAATTTAAATTACATGTAAGGCGGTTGTTTCTCAACAGACAACGGCGAAGCCTACCTTGAGCTTGCGAACCGCAGCTCTCGTCAGCATCATCAACAGTACATAAACATATACTTACCTCCGAACAGACCGGGGACAGCATTATGCAGCCATGTGTTATGATATTCCTCTCTCAGTTACACATGACCAGATTGCTCCCCACGTAGTCGATACAATCAACTGCCAGCTGCCTTCTACAGTACTCGTCAAAATCAGGTACTACCCAATGTCGGTGCTTTTCATTGGAAACACGCTATAGCCTAAGCGTATAAATCCAAGCCTCAGACGTAGCTTAATCTCATTAATACACCGAAAACAGCACCAAGATGTGTGTAATGAATTATTACATGTCTGGAGTTGAATCTCTGTCTGGGCTCGTGCTGTAGGGAGTTTACTTCACTCACCTTCTACATGTTTAGGTAGGAAATCAGAAAACTGTGATGAACGTTATTATTATGCGTATGTTGCCTAGAAACCAAGCATAATAATCGGACGGAATCTGTGACACATAGTCTGCGGATCCTGTCCACCCAAAAGCAGATGATGTCCGACTGAACTTATTCGGAACTTGAAAGTGGCTTCAAGCCCCGTCAGAAGCATCCCTTACAAACATCACCGTTTTTAATATTTATACTCACACAGTACTCATATGTGTATATCATACTATATTACACTTCCTTAAAGGTCACATGCAACGTAAAACAGAACTTTGTAGATTCTGATACCTTTTGGAATGCACTTACCGAAACAAATCATCAAAAATGCCAATTCAATCTATAAAGGTGAAAAGCGCTGAGAGAAAAGTGGTTTCAACGGCTATGCTGCGCTGCTCTCATAACGCATGCGCAGTGAATAGATTCGCGGAGCTTGAAACAGTATATGCCTGCCCGAAGTATGAGGCCGTGTGCAATAATCTAATCTTGTTTGTGTGCACAAACAAGTAAATAATCTACTCGTTACATGAAAAAAACATGTTAACTGTGATAAGTAGACTCTGTCACAGAGAAAATTCAATGTCTGGTTTAGTGACACCTACATCTCTGCCTGCCTGTCTGCTAATGACAATATGCAATGCCCAACTTCAGTTACTGACCATTTGCAATTTGAAATCAACACCATTCGGGCTTATAAGCCACAAACAAAGAGCCGGCTAAGCGTATCAGCAAGTGAACCAGTGGCCATTGACAAGACTTCGTAACACATGAGTGCACATACACCGCCTCTGACTGGGTTCGATATCGCGGCTGCTTCGTTCCAAGGGAGATAAACCCAAGTACAAAATATTGCACTTTTGATTTGCTATTATACGCTTATAATTTTGTTTATTTGTTTTTTCAGAATCACCAATGCATTCTAAATATTACGGACAAGTGATACCTGTTTTAATTATGTTTGCGTCTTTGGTTTTCATGTGACCTTTAATAGTTTTCTTTGAAATGGATTAAATGGAAGATTAAAACCAACAACTGTGAGATTTGTAGTTTAAGGTGTATATGACATGATACCAAAACCACAACGACAACAACTTTGCGACACGCAAGGCTATTGTATGACCTGGAAAGTGAGTGAATATCTGTTTACAGTTGTGCGTACAACGGCTAAAGAAACACCAGCGAAGGGTTGACGAAAATAGGCATTCGTACAATACCGAGCAAGCAATATTTTTTAAAGAATAGTGTTGTGTACACGTGACAATCGTTTTATGATAAGTTATCTAGCAATCTCATCTTGACCGTGTCAGTGTGTTCCTGACTGTGGTCGTCTCTCATCGCCTCAGCCCCGTCTCAGGTAGCTTTGTCGGAATCCAATGACTGTAAACAGCAACTTCTAAGTGATGTATGTTTGTGTATATTTGAAGGTGTGAACGGTCAAGTAGCGGAACCCATTTCCTGGCACTCTGTGGGTAATAGGTCTGTAACGAGGTTAATAGAATGTACCGACACAGCGGAGGTTGTGATACCTTGATGAGCAACCTTTCTCTCTCACTGTCTCTGACACACAACCTGCACACGCCCGATGACGGTGACTATTAAGAAGAATATAAACGTAGTATAACGACATGTACACGTCTAGTGGCAAGCCTTCAGTTAAATCACTGTCGGAAACAGGAAAAAACTTTTTTTTTTCACATTTATCTTTACATTTAATGTAGCTGATATGTGATAGTATGGAATATCTTCTAAAGTAAGTTTGGTCTAACTACAGTTCCAATGGTAGGGAGATAGGAAACGTAATAAATGAACTTTATTGAGGAGAAATTGGTGCAGAAATGAGTAAAGCGGATTTTTTTCAAAGTCCAAAGTGACTTATCTGGAACATACCATGGCTTTATTCAAATTAGTGTGCGATGAAATTGTCTTTCAAAGGACACTTTTTAAATTTTGAAATCAGCCTTATAATAACTTTCATAATGAAACTATTAACGATACAGCTACCATGGAGACACACTATCACTTAAAAAAGAAACATGTAGGAGGGGTCGTCTCAAAAGAAAAACTAGGACAGGTGTAGCAGACGATGGCTGGGATAGGGCTGGGAGATAGAGATATCAGCTAATATTATATGATAATCCCTTTGGGGAATTAATTGTGGAAGTACACGGTATGTCATAATAATTTACAAGTAATATCCAGTCTTGTCGATCTTCGGTTGGTCATGCTACCTATATATTTTGAGATATTTAATACAATGCTTTCTTGTATGAAACTTTAGAGAAGAAAAACATGTAAAATGTTAATCAGTACATGAGACATAATCAACACATATACGAAAAGCAAAAAATACCTTTGAGATGGCCCATTGGGCCAGTGGGCAGCACATGTATTTCCTGCCATGTAAATCGACGGTACGTCGTCATACCTGGCATCATCGTTTGATCTATTGTTTTCAGGAGCTTGTCGTCTTTTTTCCCGATTTTTACGAGTCAACTTGATTTTTTTTGATAACCAATTACCCTTCCCACTGCATGCCCAGTTAGGCCAAAGTGAGTTATTTCGACACATTCTAATTGCAGTTGTGTATATTTTAGGTATGCATAGTAACAGCCTAAATCAGTTGGGTTTCTTTTCTATTTTCGACAGTACTTTAGTACTGACTGTCCTAACGGCATGTACACATCTTGAGGCAAGCATTCAGTTACCGCTGACTATCGTAACGGCATGTACACGTCTTGAGGCAAGCATTCAGTTACCGCTGACTATCGTAACGGCATGTACACGTCTTGAGGCAAGCATTCAGTTATCGCTGACTATCGTAACGGCATGTACACGTCTTGAGGCAAGCATTTAGTTACCGCTGACTATCGTAACGGCATGTGCATGTCCAGTAACGAACCTTTAATACAACTCTAGGTCACTGGGACACCCTTTCCTAGCACTTTGTAGATGAAAACGTTCAGCGGCCGATGTGGGAGACAACGGGAGATATTTTTGCGCGACTCTGTGTATTGAACGCGTCCAGATGTGGAGTGACTGCAACAGGTGTAACAGCCCGTCTACATGGGGACAACAATGTACAGATGGCACATGGGACGCCACTTGCGGAACACGAATAGTAGGACAATGTATTGACAACAATGTATACAGTAAGTCATTGCACCTGACGTTTATATACAATTAGGTATTTATTTGTTTAGCGAGATACTTTCAGAGTAGTAGGAATTCATTACGCAGATAACATGTGTGGTAATATAATATTCATCCATAGCTACTCACACGTGTACCATCAACATTACGTCACAACGTACGGCTGTTTCTCTATTACATCAGAGTCTCGCATGAAAGGAGTCGCAAATAGACGCATATTTTGTCATAGGGTTAACATGATTCCACAGAGGAATCACCAAAAACTTCGAGCCAGCAATCTGTATCCTTTTGTCAGCACAGCTTACTGAACGTTTCATAATTAGGTTCTTGCATAATAAATCCCACTACACTAGGAGCACTAGAATCATGTGCTCCTGGATCACCATGTATACTCTTAAGAAAAAGTAGGGAAACTTTAATTTTTAATTTACGATCAAAAATATTTGGGAGATTTATCGGAGCCAATCAATGATAATATTGAATGCTATGAGAGTGCATCACCATTTACACTTCCTTACAACCATAGCTATTTGGAATGTGGTCTTTTTAACACAAACGACTAGAAACAAACACTAACAGTTGTGTGATGCAAGATAAGTGTCCAAATCAATCTTCTAAGTGATTTCCCGACCTTCTTGAAAACCGTCAAAATCAAGAATGTCATCCCATGCACGTGTTGTGCTCGTGCCTCCCATTCATTATGTTTAGGGGCGGTAACAGAGGGAAATGGTGGTGCGTTCATACGATGTTTGTCCTTGAAACGATTGTCAACGTTTACACTTCCTATCCAATTGAATGTTTATGTTCCCCAACTTTTCCCGAAGAGACAGATACTTGTGACAACTGTGGTTGGATGAAATAGTGTAAGACGTTTATGTCTTTTAAAATCACACGTATCCAGTAATTAAAACTGACCACAGTGCTGTCATTGTCATAACCATGACTTATGTGTAAAGATATTTTCAAGTCGGTGATATTTGGTGTGAAACTAGGTTTGATATGTTCCGCTTCCTGTGCTTGGAAAATGAGCCGGACGAAGTGGCCAGAAATGGTGTTTTGTTGTATTTTAAAGTCTTGTGTACATGAGATGGCTGTTAACAGCCTGGATGATTTAAGAAATATCAGGTCACTATAGAAGTGTATGGGAAAACACTTGATGTTGTGTAACCATAAACGCGGCCCAACAATGACGTCACCATGCACATAGGATGCAAATACAAGGAAAGACACGGCAAAGGATGTAGCACCAGAAAGGACGTTACGCCAGGAAATGATGTAATTCCAGGAAAGTGTATGACGCCAGGAAAGGTTGTGACACCAGGAAAGGACGTGACAACAGGAAATGATTTGACACAAGGAAAGGACATGACACCAGGAAAGGTTGTGACACCAGGAAAGGACGTGACAACAGGAAATGATCTGACACCAGGAAAGGACATGACACCAGGAAAGGACGTGACAACAGGAAATGATCTGACACTAGGAAAGGACATGACACCAGGAAAGGATGTAACACCAGGAAAGGACATGCCACCAGGAAAGGATGTAACACCAGGAAAGGATAGGACGTGACACCAGGAAAGGATGTGACACCAAGAAAGGTTATGACACCTGGAAAGGATATGACACTAGGAAAGGATGTGACACCAGGAAAGGACATGCCACCAGGAAAGGATGTAACACCAGGAAAGGATAGGACGTGACACTAGGAAAGGATGTGACACCAAGAAAGGTTATGACACCTGGGAAGGATATGACACTAGGAAAGGTTGTGACACCAGGATAGGATGTAATATCGTTCTATAGAGGGGAATACCATTTTATCATCTGAGTATACCAATGATAATAACCGACCGAACCACGAATGTAACATGAAATGTACAACTTCGGCGGCTGAACGTATGGTGTGTTCGGATGAATTCTAACATAGGCACCGACATTACATTTTTGTGTGTACACAGCCTGGCAAAGCACTGACAACCCTTACTCCAAGACAAGGCGGTTCTGGAGTTGTAACCCTGTGGTTCTGTACCTGAGGTAAGAGCGAAAAGAATGCCGGGAAGGGTTGCTGTTACGACTGTAAATGGACTTTAAACTGATACTTTATCGATAACGACACGGATCAATCTTTTTCGATCGACCTGTTGTTTTGCCTTCATTGAACAGTGGAGATGTTCAACTTATCGTAAGTCGTCTAGTTATGGACATGCACAACACAATGACACAACACAATGACACAACACAATGACACAACACAATGACACAACACAATGACACAACACAATGCAGTGCGAAACATAAACGAGTAAAACAAGACAGTTAGAGTCTCTGCTAAACTTCAAGGTTGAACTTCAAGATTACATCAGCTGCCTTTACCAAGTACATTATTCCACCAAACAGGTGCTGAATGATATTAGCAATCGATATGTGGTATTCGTCTGTCAAAAGAGAAAGAAAATCTCATTTCCACTGAGGCCGAGAAGGCAGCTGTCTGGCAGAGATCGATACGATAATGAGGTGCTGAGCCATACCAGTTTGTACTAGAGTGAGGTGCAGCACCGCTCCCACCCCACCCCTCACTCCCAGATTACCCCCATAGTTGACTTAACTAGGGCAAGCCGAGCGACACACATTCCTCACGGTGCAAACATTTTCTTCTTAACACATTTCTTGTCCACGTGTTTTTGTCTGGCATGAACTGCCGTTTAATGTGAGCTGCAGATAAACCAGCTCTGGCAATAATTGGATTACAATCTGATTTATCGCTGAGCTAGCTTTTTGTTGGTTGCGTCAGTCTGACATGGCATCCATGACCTAGCTGCTTCAAGATGCCATTCCAAATCAGTGATAGCGATTCGGCTTTAGTAGCATCGGTGTCTTTGCATCGTGAAATATGAATATGAAAATTCGCCATAGCCACATGCGGACCTTGAAGTAACCTTGTTACCTAGGCTATGGCCAACGACAGTGAAAACCTTCAAATGATCCACGGTTTTGAGTAAAAGTATGGGGACAACTGACAAAAAGGAAAATAACCAGCTATAGCAATAAGTGATCAGTATCTCCTGCTGTGCCTCGATGCGGGTTTGTTCAACAAAGTCCTTTTTTGGCTAAGGTCCAATAAACATGCAAGACATATCGTAGATAGATGTATATTACAAACAGACGGAGAGTCTAGGGTATTCATGTATATGTACTAGAAGGAAACAAATGTCGCATTTCCTTTTTAATATCTTGAATATATGTCATATAAATTGTTATGTTTCTGAAAATGTCTGCTTATTCTTCGTCAGTTTGATGTTTCCGGCATTCTTTGAACGTGATTCCTGGTAGAATATTCGCTCAACATGTACCTTTAATATTTGTCTCACAGATTTATCAAAATCCAAACTAAAATCAAGGAGGATTCTATATATGTTCTCAAAAAGTTCTTGAAGATTCGTTCTGCTTTCTTTCTTGTGGAAGGATTGTGTGAGTACGTGATCGTGATTTGATATCAGCATTTCTGTTCAAACATTGTTGCTCGTTACCCGATGGGGAAGCCTTGTGGTTAAAGCATTCGCTCGTCACACCGACGGCCCGGGTTCGATTCCCACACGCATACTATATGCTAAGCCCATTCCCGGTGTCACCCGCCATTATATTGCTAGCATATTGCTAAAAGCGGCGTAAAACAACACTCACTCACTCATTACCTCACATCTATTACTTAGCCATGTTAATAAAATAAATCACGCATTGTAATGAAGATATCAATGCAGTCAACTCCTTACATATGTAGAAAACCTGCTGCTGGATATTCTACACTAACTAACGACTGGAGACAGTAAATATATTCCCGGGTTTACGATAAGCATCAATACACACGCTTGTCTTTGTTCTGGTACTCGAGACGCGAACGTCACGCGGGATCGCCATGTATTTCACACCTTTCACCCTGAACAGGCACAACAAACTCGAGGTGATATACCTCGCCGAATCACCCGATAGCGTGGCGCTGCTCCGTGTCTTGACTCGCAATTAGAATCTTGATACAGTACTCCATAATGTCACGCGGACAAACAGACATAACTGTACGTGACAGTGGCATACGTACATGCACATGCATCTTACACGGCTTAATGAACCTTTGTGCTCGACTGCCGCGGGGAATTACACAGGAGAATAATCAGACACGTCTTACGGATATTTGAATACTGTGACCATTCTATTACAAGTTTGGGGTGGGGTAGAGTAGTTGTTAAAACGTCCGCTTGTCACGCCGAATACCCGGGATCGAATTCCCCACATCGGGACAATGTGTGCAGCTCATTTCGGGTGTCCCCCGCCGTGATATTGCTGGAATATTGCTTAAAGGGGCGTAAAACACATTTCCTCAACGTGTGCACAGGCTCAACACTTTAAAGGGAAACATGCTACTGCTGAAATATGTAATGCCATCATTATTTCAAGATATTTTGTATGAACTGAGTCACATGGCACTAAGTGCCACACCATGGTCAGGTTCCCTGTGAAAATGAGAGTATCTGGGCAAAACTGTAACGTCAAAAATCATGAAAACATATTCTTAGTAGAAGACAACTGTCAGCAGCCTATAAACCAACTAGTGTCTGGGTGGTTCCTAAGGACCGACCGTTCAACTCTTTGGTAAAAGCACTGCCGAGTTCCTAAAGAGTTGCCAGCAGTACATGGCCTCTTGAGAGGGATCTATAGCTCGTTCACCTCTGTGTTCAATAGGGTTGACGACAATGACAATACGACAACGACGCGAACAATGGCCTCCTGCTCCAGTGAGGCATCAGCGATCCTAGGTCGTGCGTTATCGTTCTTGAGGAATACAGGCCCGACTGCACAGTTAAACTGGCTCAAGTACTCATCTTAAACGTCACACGGGCACATCTGTCATCGTACCCCGCTGAAATGCAATAGGCATAGAGTGGTAACACCGAACCAAGACAACAGTCTTGAAAGACAAATGAAGCGATATGCACCATTTGGACTGCATGGTAGTTCTTACCTTTTAAGTTGGACTTACTCTCAGGCATTGCCCTGTGATGCGTTATGACGGCACGATACATCTCCCATGGTGCCATCACCATGTACACGCAAAGGGAATACACACCGAGTGTACAGAGTACAGAACACTGCCATATTGTTCCTCACCCATTTATAGTCTGGCAGAAAATATTTCAGGACGGTGTTTGGTTACTTTACTTTAAAACTATAAGTGCTATCCGTTTCCAATTTGGAATAAGGTTTTATAATTCTTCTGCCACTGAGGATTTTAATTGTCATAATGTATCACTCGATAATAAGAAAGTTGTCATTATTTCAAGTCACAACAACACCTCGCATGTCAAGGGTGTTAGGGGGCATGTTAGGGGACAGGTTTATTTTCTAGGCATTATTGACAGTCCATTAATCATATTTCTGTGAAACTATACATGTACACATTAGTGAAGTTTGTCTTTGAGTTTTATTTTGGGTGTTACTTGTTTTCCTCGAATTTTTCAAGATTTTTCAATCACAAGGCATCTCTTCTTCGGACAGGTCAGTATCTCATTCATCTCCAAGATGTATTAAGATTGGTGGGATGGTCTCTTCTCTAATACCATCTAGTTTCCAGTACTCATTTTCAACTGCCAATACATGTGTGACTCATCGACTGATATCAGTCTCCTCAATTGCCGTGTGAACATTTTATTTTTTTCAAAGTCAGATAACCTGAATGTAGTGTTGCAGCGTGATACCTTCCTCTTGATATCCCCCATATCAGTTCAATTGGATTCAAATCACAATGGTCTGGCGGTAGTCGTAGACCCTCGTGACCAGCGTTCTTCAACATATTGTTGATGGCACAAGAAGGTGGTGTTTGTGCTGTATCACAAGCTCATACTACACTGCTTTTGTTGTTTTGTCAGGTCTTACGATGTTGTTTCTGTCAAACCATTCAATGATCTCTGCTTTACGGCAATTGGATGTTGGACACCGTTGTCGGACTAACGGCAACTGTGGTATGGAGCATTTTCCATGACTGCCAAGGATTTTTCTGGACGGGCTGTGATCAGTTGTTCTTTTACATACTGTGTAAAGATAGCCCCGTTCATTTCCGTATGGTAGTCTCTCCCATCTCTGTAACCTTCAACGCGTTACTTTCAAATTTTCTCAAGTAATGTATTCTTGATTTTACGTTGTCATGCCGTTCACACATAGCAAGTTTTATCCCCTGAACACTTTTATATTTGTAACCAAATTTAAGCAACAATTTGCAAATAGTATAACAACAGACATCAAGGTGGTGGTCTTGAACAAGAATTTGTTTCAATCGCCGTACCGACACATGCTCATTTTGACGTGTTAGTTTTCTAATTGTGTCTCTGAAAAGCCTTTGATCAAAACTATCCAGTTTTAATTTCCTAGCAATCTTTGAGATGGTCCCTGGAATGTCTGTAGACGAGGCATGAATAATTCCTCTCAACACGCCCTTTGAGAGATCCAAGGCATGTTGGGTCCGTTTGAAATACTTTTCAGGAGCTACAAATGGACGACCCCTTTCACTTTCTCGTTTGAAATAATTATAGATTTTTCTAATATTGTCTTTTGCGTCAGTCGCCACATTGGTTGTGGACATTTCTCTATGTGTAGATGTGTGTGCACTTCGTGAAATGCACGTGCCTTACGTCACGTGACAAGATCTGCCGAGCATAATGTAAGGATTTCACATATGGCCTGCCTATTTGCATGACCGGGTCGCTGTTCCGGTAAGTTGCTCAACACCCTTGACATGTGAGGTGTTGTTGTGACTTGAAATAGTGACAGCTCTTATAGACAACTTTCTTATTATCGAGTGATAAATTATGACAATTAAAATCCTCAATGGTAGAAGAATTATAAAGCCTAATGCCAAATTGGAAACGGATAGCACTTATAGTTTCAAAGTAAAGTTACCAAATACCATTCTGAAATATTTTCTGCCAGACTATAGATATACCGGTACTTGACAAGTGTATTAACATGTATATTTACACAAACTGGTATGCTTTCGTGTAAATACAATCGCTGATCGAGGTTCGTGGGTATTTCACACTTTGTAGTATTTGTGTCAAATAACGGTAACGGTCCAGGTTTTAAACGTATAAGGTTTCAACACTGGTATACGGGCGTTCATCGCAAACACCTGCATCATTGCTGTGGTGAGATCTGTAACACTGCCTTATGGCTGTGTTGTAATTTGTAACACTGTCTCATTGTTGTGTTGAGATCATCAACGCCTCGTCATTGCTGTGTTAAGACATATAACATTGCGTCATTGCTGTGGAGATATCTGTAACACTGCCTGCTGTGTTGAGATATGTAACACTGACTGTTTGCTAACTTTAAATCAACAGATACCTCTGTTCTGTTGCACTTTAGTAATCCACAAGAAATACTCCTAGAAACGACTCTCATGATAACATGACGATTGATGTCCCACTATCTATAAGAAGGACGCTGTCTGTGCCCCTGCCAGCCAGTACATAACAACTACAAACATATTCTTATGTTGACCGCCTGTAATCTGCATGCCCCAGCATTACGTCCATGTAGATATTACATCTCAGGGTGGTTTGGTTCACTACAAACATATATCCCCTGTAGCATCAGACTCACATGTATCCCTATATGTTCGTTGTACATTTGTACTGAATCATATGACACCCGAGATGAATCAAGTATACATGGCACTTATCACGACAACATAGTTTGGTGGCACCAGTATCAGGTGAATCAAGTATGCATGACGCTATCACGACAACATAGTTTGGTGGCACCAGTATCAGGTGAATCAAGTATGCATGACACTACCACGACAACATAGTTTGGTGGCACCAGTATCAGGTGAATCAAGTATGCATGACACTACCACGACAACATAGTTTGGTGGCACCAGTATCAGGTGAATCAAGTATGCATGACACTTATCACGACAACATAGTTTGGTGGCACCAGTATCAGGTGAATCAAGTATGCATGACACTACCACGACAACATAGTTTGGTGGCACCAGTATCAGGTGAATCAAGTATGCATGACGCTACCACGACAACATAGTTTGGTGGCACCAGTATCAGGTGAATCAAGTATGCATGACACTTATCACGACAACATAGTTTGGTGGTACCAGTATCAGGTGAATCAAGTATGCATGACGCTACCACGACAACATAGTTTGGTGGTTCCAGTATCAGGTGAATCAAGTATGCAGGACACTACCACGACAACATAGTTTGGTGGTACCAGTATCAGGTGAATCAAGTATGCATGACACTTATCACGACAACATAGTTTGGTGGCACCAGTATCAGGTGAATCAAGTATGCATGACGCTACCACGACAACATAGTTTGGTGGCACCAGTATCAGGTGAATCAAGTATGCATGACACTTATCACGACAACATAGTTTGGTGGTACCAGTATCAAGTGAATCAAGTATGCATGACGCTACCACGACAACATAGTTTGGTGGTACCAGTATCAGGTGAATCAAGTATGCAGGACACTACCACGACAACATAGTTTGGTGGAACCAGTATCAGGTGAATCAAGTATGCATGACACTTATCACGACAACATAGTTTGGTGGTTCCAGTATCAGGTGAATCAAGTATGCATGACACTTATCACGACAACATAGTTTGGTGGTACCAGTATCAGGTGAATCAAGTATGCATGACACTACCACGACAACATAGTTTGGTGGCACCAGTATCAGGTGAATCAAGTATGCATGGCACTTATCACGACAACATAGTTTGGTGGTACCAGTATCAGGTGAATCAAGTATGCATGACGCTATCACGACAACATAGTTTGGTGGTACCAGTATCAGGTGAATCAAGTATGCATGGCACTTATCACGACAACATAGTTTGGTGGTTCCAGTATCAGGTGAATCAAGTATGCATGGCACTTATCACGACAACATAGTTTGGTGGTACCAGTATCGGGTGAATCAAGCATGCATGGCACTTTTCACGACAACATAGTTTGGTGGTACCAGTATCAGGTGAATCAAGTATGCATGGCACCTATCACGACAACATAGTTTGGTGGTACCAGTATCAGGTGAATCAAGTATGCATGGCACCTATCACGACAACATAGTTTGGTGGCACCAGTATCAGGTGAATCAAGCATGCATGGCACTTATCACGACAACATAGTTTGGTGGCACCAGTATCAGGTGAATCAAGTATGCATGACGCTATCACGACAACATAGTTTGGTGGCACCAGTATCAGGTGAATCAAGTATGCATGACGCTATCACGACAACATAGTTTGGTGGTACCAGTATCAGGTGAATCAAGTATGCATGACGCTATCACGACAACATAGTTTGGTGGTACCAGTATCAGGTGAATCAAGTATGCATGGCACTTATCACGACAACATAGTTTGGTGGTACCAGTATCAGGTGAATCAAGTATGCATGACGCTACCACGACAACATAGTTTGGTGGTACCAGTATCAGGTGAATCAAGTATGCATGACGCTATCACGACAACATAGTTTGGTGGTACCAGTATCAGGTGAATCAAGTATGCATGACGCTATCACGACAACATAGTTTGGTGGTACCAGTATCAGGTGAATCAAGTATGCATGGCACTTATCACGACAACATAGTTTGGTGGTACCAGTATCAGGTGAATCAAGTATGCATGACACTATCACGACAACATAGTTTGGTGGTACCAGTATCAGGTGAATCAAGTATGCATGGCACTTATCACGACAACATAGTTTGGTGGTACCAGTATCAGGTGAATCAAGTATGCATGACACTATCACGACAACATAGTTTGGTGGTACCAGTATCAGGTGAATCAAGTATGCATGACGCTATCACGACAACATAGTTTGGTGGTACTAGTATCAGGTGAATCAAGTATGCATGGCACTTATCACGACAACATAGTTTGGTGGTACCAGTATCAGGTGAATCAAGTATGCATGACGCTATCACGACAACATAGTTTGGTGGTACCAGTATCAGGTGAATCAAGTATGCATGACGCTACCACGACAACATAGTTTGGTGGTACCAGTATCAGGTGAATCAAGTATGCATGACGCTATCACGACAACATAGTTTGGTGGTACCAGTATCAGGTGAATCAAGTATGCATGGCACTTATCACGACAACATAGTTTGGTGGTACCAGTATCAGGTGAATCAAGTATGCATGGCACTTATCACGACAACATAGTTTGGTGGTACCAGTATCAGGTGAGTCAAGTATGCATGACACTATCACGACAACATAGTTTGGTGGTACCAGTATCAGGTGAATCAAGTATGCATGGCACTTATCACGACAACATAGTTTGGTGGTACCAGTATCAGGTGAATCAAGTATGCATGACGCTATCACGACAACATAGTTTGGTGGTGCCAGTATCAGGTGAATCAAGTATGCATGGCACTTATCACGACAACATAGTTTGGTGGTACCAGTATCAGGTGTATCAAGTATGCATGACACTATCACGACAACATAGTTTGGTGGTACCAGTATCAGGTGAATCAAGTATGCATGATGCTATCACGACAACATATTTTGGTGGTACCAGTATCAGGTGAATCAAGTATGCATGGCACTTATCACGACAACATAGTTTGGTGGTACCAGTATCAGGTGAATCAAGTATGCATGACGCTACCACGACAACATAGTTTGGTGGTACCAGTATCAGGTGAATCAAGTATGCATGACGCTATCACGACAACATAGTTTGGTGGTACCAGTATCAGGTGAATCAAGTATGCATGACGCTATCACGACAACATAGTTTGGTGGTACCAGTATCAGGTGAATCAAGTATGCATGGCACTTATCACGACAACATAGTTTGGTGGTACCAGTATCAGGTGAATCAAGTATGCATGACACTATCACGACAACATAGTTTGGTGGTACCAGTATCAGGTGAATCAAGTATGCATGGCACTTATCACGACAACATAGTTTGGTGGTACCAGTATCAGGTGAATCAAGTATGCATGACACTATCACGACAACATAGTTTGGTGGTACCAGTATCAGGTGAATCAAGTATGCATGACGCTATCACGACAACATAGTTTGGTGGTACCAGTATCAGGTGAATCAAGTATGCATGGCACTTATCACGACAACATAGTTTGGTGGTACCAGTATCAGGTGAATCAAGTATGCATGACGCTATCACGACAACATAGTTTGGTGGTACCAGTATCAGGTGAATCAAGTATGCATGACGCTACCACGACAACATAGTTTGGTGGTACCAGTATCAGGTGAATCAAGTATGCATGACGCTATCACGACAACATAGTTTGGTGGCACCAGTATCAGGTGAATCAAGTATGCATGACGCTATCACGACAACATAGTTTGGTGGTACCAGTATCAGGTGAATCAAGTATGCATGGCACTTATCACGACAACATAGTTTGGTGGTACCAGTATCAGGTGAGTCAAGTATGCATGACACTATCACGACAACATAGTTTGGTGGTACCAGTATCAGGTGAATCAAGTATGCATGGCACTTATCACGACAACATAGTTTGGTGGTACCAGTATCAGGTGAATCAAGTATGCATGACACTATCACGACAACATAGTTTGGTGGTACCAGTATCAGGTGAATCAAGTATGCATGACGCTATCACGACAACATAGTTTGGTGGTACCAGTATCAGGTGAATCAAGTATGCATGGCACTTATCACGACAACATAGTTTGGTGGTACCAGTATCAGGTGAATCAAGTATGCATGACGCTATCACGACAACATAGTTTGGTGGTACCAGTATCAGGTGAATCAAGTATGCATGACGCTACAACGACAACATAGTTTGGTGGTACCAGTATCAGGTGAATCAAGTATGCATGACGCTATCACGACAACATAGTTTGGTGGTACCAGTATCAGGTGAATCAAGTATGCATGACGCTATCACGACAACATAGTTTGGTGGTACCAGTATCAGGTGAATCAAGTATGCATGGCACTTATCACGACAACATAGTTTGGTGGTACCAGTATCAGGTGAGTCAAGTATGCATGACACTATCACGACAACATAGTTTGGTGGTACCAGTATCAGGTGAATCAAGTATGCATGGCACTTATCACGACAACATAGTTTGGTGGTACCAGTATCAGGTGAATCAAGTATGCATGACACTATCACGACAACATAGTTTGGTGGTACCAGTATCAGGTGAATCAAGTATGCATGACGCTATCACGACAACATAGTTTGGTGGTACCAGTATCAGGTGAATCAAGTATGCATGGCACTTATCACGACAACATAGTTTGGTGGTACCAGTATCAGGTGAATCAAGTATGCATGACGCTATCACGACAACATAGTTTGGTGGTACCAGTATCAGGTGAATCAAGTATGCATGACGCTACCACGACAACATAGTTTGGTGGTACCAGTATCAGGTGAATCAAGTATGCATGACGCTATCACGACAACATAGTTTGGTGGTACCAGTATCAAGTGAATCAAGTATGCATGGCACTTATCATGACAACATAGTTTGGTGGTACCAGTATCAGGTGAATCAAGTATGCATGACGCTACCACGACAACATAGTTTGGTGGTACCAGTATCAGGTGAATCAAGTATGCATGACGCTACCACGACAACATAGTTTGGTGGTACCAGTATCAGGTGAATCAAGTATGCATGACGCTACCACGACAACATAGTTTGGTGGTACCAGTATCAGGTGAATCAAGTATGCATGACGCTATCACGACAACATAGTTTGGTGGTACCAGTATCAAGTGAATCAAGTATGCATGGCACTTATCACGACAACATAGTTTGGTGGTACCAGTATCAGGTGAGTCAAGCATGGATGACACTATCACGACAACATAGTTTGGTGGTACCAGTATCAGGTGAATCAAGTATGCATGGCACTTATCACGACAACATGGTTTGGTGGTACCAGTATCAGGTGAATCAAGTATGCATGACACTATCACGACAACATAGTTTGGTGGTACCAGTATCAAGTGAATCAAGTATGCATGACGCTATCACGACAACATAGTTTGGTGATACCAGTATCAGGTGAATCAAGTATGCATGGCACTTATCACGACAACATAGTTTGGTGGTACCAGTATCAGGTGAATCAAGTATGCATGACGCTATCACGACAACATAGTTTGGTGGTACCAGTATCAGGTGAATCAAGTATGCATGACGCTACCACGACAACATAGTTTGGTGGCACCAGTATCAGGTGAATCAAGTATGCATGACGCTATCACGACAACATAGTTTGGTGGTACCAGTATCAGGTGAATCAAGTATGCATGACGCTACCACGACAACATAGTTTGGTGGTACCAGTATCAGGTGAATCAAGTATGCATGACGCTACCACGACAACATAGTTTGGTGGTACCAGTATCAGGTGAATCAAGTATGCATGACGCTATCACGACAACATAGTTTGGTGGCACCAGTATCAGGTGAATCAAGTATGCATGACACTTATCACGACAACATAGTTTGGTGGCACCAGTATCAGGTGAATCAAGTATGCATGACGCTATCACGACAACATAGTTTGGTGGCACCAGTATCAGGTGAATCAAGTATGCATGACGCTATCACGACAACATAGTTTGGTGGTACCAGTATCAGGTGAATCAAGTATGCATGACGCTACCACGACAACATAGTTTGGTGGTTCCAGTATCAGGTGAGCTGAGGACAGCGCCTATCCGTTGTTTAACGACACACCGACTCCCCCTATGTTCCTACAGTAAATACATGGATTGTCCTTTCAGATCCCTAGATGAACTCCACAAGCCCTTCACACGCCTCGTGGTCAGCACGATCACATTGTGAATGTATTAAACCTATCCATGGTAAACATATTTCAATAGTGGGCGATATATTGTAGATAAACACTTTCTCCACCGTGTGTGCCAGTAAGAAATCCCGTTAGCTGCTAGTGTTTGATAACACAAAGTAACATGATACCGTTACTCATGCAGGAATCCAGACTATGTATTACTCAAATACTTGTTAGCTGCTATATAGATTTACGGACACATTGCGGGGTTACACATAGGACGTCATATATCATGGGCGGGTACCGGTTAATCAATTCGTTTCTAGACTAAACACGAGAATGAACTGGAAATGTGATACTTTACAAAGCGGTTGTAATTGGGTTTCCTTGAACTATGGCAGTATTCGATACCTGGGGTGTGATGTTACACCGCTCTTGCCACGTGGCAGACAACGTCATTGACCGACTGGAGATGTCGATGTTGTGCAGCTCTGAACGGTGTTCATGTACATTGCAGTCGATTTATCCACTGTGAGGGGAAAGGACAAGGAGACAGAGACAGTGAATCCTCCATGTGGCATGGTGATGACGTGAAGAGAGGTACAGATTGATAGTGGTCGGCAGTCACCATGATGGTCATTCCCTCACACATGCATACGCGCACGCACGCACGCACGCACGCACGCACATATGATTCTGCAGGTGTATAAGCAGTGAATACAGAAATGAAGTGTCTAGATATTTCTTTACTGGCTCTTCAGGTGCACAATGAAAACTATGCCCACGCCTTGTTTTTTTACATCTCTCAGTGGGGTTGGTTTGGTTGGTCTTCATATCTCTACACAGACATACATCCTATACTGGTTATGGGCGGAAGGCTCACAATGTTACACTGCCCCGTAAATCTATCTGTGTTAGATATGACGCTCTGGTCATAATCGCAAGTCAGTACAAAGGTGAAGGTAGGCTCTCTGGCCCGTACATGGTATTACGATATATCGGTGTTCTTCACACAATCCGAAAAAACGTCTGCATTTTAGATCTGATACTAAACGCCAGTTACCCGTTCTCGTAAGCAACATACCTGATTTTCTTCGTGAGCAGGTTTACATCAATGCATTACAATATTACCCCTCGTATATGGCAGGCGTGTCTACTGCAGACAAGCCCTTACCTCGAGTGACTGTAAGCATGCTCATTCCACTGGTATACTGTAACCAAGAACATCACACCTGTGTTTACTATAAGCTTTACATTACACCTTTGTATACTGTAACAAAGAATGTCACACCCATGTACTGTAACCAGTATCACCACACCTGTATACTGTAACAAAAATATTGCATATCTGTGTACTGCAACCAAGTACCCGTGTTTACTGTAAGTAAGAACATTGCACCTGCGTATATTGTAACAAAGAACATCACACCAGTGTACTGCAAGCAAGAGCGTGACACCTGTGCATTGTAACAAAGAGCATCACACCCGTGTACTGTAATACAAATATTGCACCTTTGTATACTGTGACAGAGATCCCATTTGTGTACTGTAACCCAAATCATCGCACCTGTCTACAGTAAACAAAACCATGACACTTGCCTACTGCAACCAAAAACATCACATCTGTGTACTGAGAACATCACACCTGAGTGCAGTAAAAACAAACATCGCATAAAAACACACATCGTGTGTGCAGTAACAAAGATCCCATTTGTATTCTGTAACCAAAAACATCGCATTTGTGTTCAGTAACAAAGAAGATCACATCTGTATTCTGTTTTCCTACGTCTCATCTGTATACTGCAGCACAAGCACCAAACGTAGTTTCTTTGTAACCAGGCACATTAGATATCTACAACGTTAGCTAGAAAACATATGAATGACATTGTACATATTTTTTAAGGATTTTCTCCAACCCAATTTGTCAGCATGTTTATTTGTAACAACACCACGCGTTGAGACTGACAAGTGTTGTGAAAAGTTTGAAAAGAAGTCTGGTGTAACTAAGTGGAGAATGTGTAGTTGGTGTCTATGGGGGAAATATCAACGTCCAGTAGTACGTCATTGCTAGTAGTGAAAACCGCTCTGTCTTCACACCAACACGCGGTCAGGACGGGAACACAAGCACGCACCTTCCATAAGGCGATAATTACTGTGTTATTAGCATAAACGGTATAGCATAAATATTTAAGCCGACGGCATGAGCGGCAGAATGTAACTAGACACAGGTGGAAGTGATCACTGTTGGTGTACTGGATGTGCATACCAGGCGGACACATATGGAATATGAATAAACACCGACAGATTCATAGGAGGCGATTCTCTTGAAACGAGGAAGTCATCTGTGGCGTCGAGCCCAGTACGAGACGTGCACGTGAACACGGACTGACGGAAACCAGTAGTTACTTTTTGTATTAAAACACATTGAAAAACTAGGTGAAGAAAACGCCGATCTGTTGTGGAGTACACCTGCAGACACAGTAAAACGACCCGCATCCCTGATGGTAATCTGTTTCAGACTCAAAGAACAACATTGCCCTAGATTTCCTCAGAATGTGAACTTCTGGTCTCCTCGGTGCCCCTTTTCATTTTAAAATGGGTTTGTTTGTTGCTGTGAAAATGTATATGTTGTGAGACTAAGCGCTAGCCTACCCTGATGGCTGTAGTGTATGTGCAACTATCAGCGTGATTGCTAAGATAGCGATATCTCTGATAGGTGTACACCTAACAGTGATTATCGACAGTTTGCACACACACTCGCTGAATGCAACCCTACTAGTGTTCTGACCCCCCTCCCAAACCCCTCCCAATCCCGCCATGGGACTCCGCCTGGGGGGTGGGGTGGAGGGGGGGGGGGGTGTCGCGGGGGTGTCCAGGCGAGGTATATGACACTCACTAAGGTTCTTAAAAATCTATATATGATATGTTTACACACACGTTTCTACATGGCTAAAATAAACAAATACGTTTTTATTAAAAACTCCCACCTAATACTACATGTAGATGAATAGTTTAGTACAGCGATAAGATTTAACTTACGCACTTGAAGGTTGACATTTTGTCATGAACCGTTGCTTGAAGTGCACATAGATCTTGGCATATGATATATTTAACTACATGCTGTCGTGGCTACAAAATGCACAATGGCTTCCTTCTGTCTCTGTCATTATCAGCTCTTTGCGATATCAGATACTGTTCGAGCTGACACATCTGTGATGATCGGAATGTCCTCACAGGTCAGTTAACCACTGCATCATGTCACGTATCACATACACTCCCAAGGAAATCAACACTCTATTTTCAGGCTAAAAGCAACTATATACGTTGTCCTCCATTCATGTCTCAACGACTTGCATTCAAGGCACTCCATCGCGTGCTCGTCTGAACCCAGTCGTATGATATTATTATCGGCAAGCAGGCTGGAAGTATGTGGCTATAGTTATGTGAAGCTATTAAACCGTATGACATGGCTATTGGGCAAGTACTGTGAAATCCTACACCTGCGTTTCTTGTAATTGACATTGTTAATGAGGGCGGCGTACAGCCATGCCAGGTGGACGCATGGCGGTTGGAGCGATCAATGTCTTAAACGTACACAAGGGTCTCACAAAACATAAGTCATTGTTAATTCACAAAGTTGTACAACATACACCTACTGTCGTTGTTGTAGATATTGATCGCCTGAACACAACACTTAGTCTGTATAACTTTAGAGATACCGCTACAAGTGCTATGATCTATGTTCAGTCGCATACTATTCTGGGTATTTAAGAAAAATGACTTCATCACGTGTGTGTATGTACACCTCTTTCACTATCGTTTTCTATCACTTGTAGATAGAGCAGCTTTTTAAACATCACCGATGTTTGAAAACTGAGAAATTATATCGTCTTTGATCATTAACTATAGTGAAAACACTCACCTGCAAATCTTGAGTCTGCAGACCAATAAGCAGTGCTGTAGGCTCGACTTATTTCTGCACCGTTATCCCGGAAGACAGGTGTGTCTTCAGCCGTTATATCTACTAAGCAAGTAAATTCAACGCTTGTTTACTCTCGGACCGCTAGAAATCACTGAGCGATAGGTAACACCGGCGAGAGGCCTTTGCGGACAAACGTGTTCGTTCTTGCAGGCTAGTTGTCAATTTAGATTTACCCAGCTTGATTACCTATGGACACGAATCTGTGTTCGTTCTTTGGAGCCGATTGTCATTTTTAATTACTCCAGTGGGTAAGGGATGTAGAATTACTGAAGTTATTCCCAGTGTATATTATTTTATGTTGCGGTCATATACCGGCGTGTAAGTAACGGTGAAACTGTATACACAGACCTTGGTAATTTGATACGGGGATCTCAGTTTGTTGAATGCGACTTTCGTATAGTTAATACAAACACTGAGGGTGACGCATGTCGACATGGTGTTATTGTTTAATCTGACGTTGGCAGACCCCAGCAATATTCACATACATTCACATTGTTAAGTTTGGCTTTACTGTTGACGAAGTCTGGACAAAGCAGACACCTCGTTGAATATTGCATGACCTCAGATTACCTCAATAACCTCCTGAGGTGTGAAAAAATGCAGTTATTGACCCGTATCTTATTGAAAACATATGAGATATAACGTCACTGTGTTGTAGGCGAGACTGTCGCGTGGTGAACGTTGTCGCACACTCAACTACGGAATCCTATAAGGGACAATGTCTCTTGTCACACTTTGCTTAATTTTGTCACTTTTTGCTTGTTTTTGTAAGGGCGACAAAGCCACAATGTTAGGTTCCACGGAATGTGCAACAGTGATTGCAGGCAGTGTTTTCAATACTCTACTTTACCAGCTGGCCATCAAGGCCTGCTGCTACCTGCAGGCTTTAAAATCTACAGGCCCTGAATGATTTCTGCAGGCCCATTTTGTTAAAGTTAAACCAGTAAAACCAAAATGGACTACACAGAACTCAGTTTCACGGTGTTCCTACACACTCAGGCGAAGTCTCTGAAACACAGAAACGAAACATGATGACTCTTGAATGATTCCCGAACGTTGATAAAGGAAACGAGGGCAAACATTCCAGTTGAAACATAACTGACAGATAATGCACGGAAGGCCATAAAGGTCTGCACATATTTGAAACTGATAGCCGATTAAATAACAACCAGCGCTGGGCCTAAGGGCCAACGATTATTTCGAACGCTGACTGAAGGTGAACTTGCCTTGATGTGTCTTCTCTGCTGCTGATGTCAACGTTGGTGGCTGGGGTGGTGCTGGGAACGTCACACGTCGCTTACGAAGATAGTATTTATGCTTCCCTGAATGGCTGAGGGTGTCCAAGCACAGACTCATCGGGATGTTGACACGACGGCGAAATTTTATTCAGGTGAAATTGCGTAAACAACGTGTTAAATTAAAGATTGTGAGGCTGGTATAATATTATCCTTTGTGCGCTTTTGGTCGTAGTTTATACTAGTATCTTCAGAGTGTTTAGTGTGATAAGTGTAGTATATACACATATCGGTCAAAAGTGTAAGTTTGTGAGTGAGTTGGGTTTGGACCACCTTTAGAAAATATCTCAGCAATATCACAACACGGGACTCCAGAAATGGAGGAACTGGGGATCGAATCCGGCGTGGCGGGCGAACACTTTAACCACTAGGCTATCCCACCGCTCCATAAGGTATATGTACTAATAAACGTACAGTCAAACGAAGGAGACCCGAAATCGAGTACGACATGAGGCGCAACAAACGTAAGCCAACTGTGTACCACCCATTCAATTATTTACGAGGTCGGGGGGATTTAGGATTGAGTTTAAATGTTTCTAATAAAACGGATGAATAAAGAAAATCGACCGTCCGTGTCCAGCGTTATGACATATTGAAGACTGAAGACTGGGCTATACACTGCCTCATTGTACCTCCACAGTAGACATGCATATGTATAGGGGATTTCCCGTGTTTCCAGTGTTTCAGCAAGTGTTTGCTCTCTCGGACATAGAGACACACAGCGACTACCACAAGAGTCTGTCAGTTACCCTGACCACAACTACACACTGCAGATTGGCAACCGTTTGTCGTTACTGACAACTGTGTCACATATTTGATATATGACCTCTGGCCTTTGTCGAGATACAAGCAAAGATAAGAAGCACCTCAGATTTGCTGGATTCAAGTGAGCATTTTGAAGTGTGGACATTGTGTCCCGGTCAAGTGTCTGTAGGGGTATGTAATATACGATCTGGTGTACAGCTCATACCTCCATGACAGGTACCTCACTAACATTAGAAGTTGTTTGTTCACAGGTCAAGGGGGCTACATGGTTTCATGTACCATCTATGTTAGTTTGTGATCCCCAAGCCCAAGCCGAACAACTCAATGTAAATTTTGAACTGTTTCAACCACGGGTATTGGATCATTATAAGGAATACCGAAAATAGGCAATACCCCAAACACTACTAAACACGAAGTACCCCACTTCAGTATTTCCAGATGGTAACATAGAAAATGTTTCTCTATATGGTGAATGTTTGAATGTGTGACCTATTATTGTAGCATGTCGAACCTGGAAGTAGATCATATATACCCCTCAACGAAATACTTCCTTGATGTGGTACTAGTATTTGGGAAGGTGGACGAGATAAGTGTAGCAACAAAACCATCGACATTTCCACACTTGCATCTATATATTGATCCTGCCTCACATATAAATGTTGCTCAGGCAATCAATGTAACCTGCTTTTAAAAGCGAGGACTTTTTCTGTGTTACCCGCTGTAATGCTGAACTGTTGGTACGTTGTTTCTGTTGGCTCAGGGAATGTGGACACGCATTGAAGGTGCAGTGTACATAAACCCATGGGGTCCGAGGGACCACTGAACAACGTATTTGTTTTTCAATGTTAATTCTGAAGTGTTTGAAGCACGGGTACAAATGTTTCGTTAGCCATCGATGGATTTTGCAAACAAGAAAAACAGATTTAGAGTTATCTCGCTTCCATCGCTTTGCATTCGCAAAACATCAGTACTTTCTGCTCATCATACGTGATTCTATGTTATTCGAGATAAAGTATTACTACCATGGAGTACTAAATGAGTTCGGCATTCCCAGCAAAGTACATAGGAAATGTTCCTCGCTTTTAATTGGGGTACATTGAAAATGGTAGAAGAGCGCTCAACCAATCAGAAATATAATATACACCGAAGTAACCCTACAGGTTTTCATAGTTGTCAGGTCACGCTGAACTGAAGCATAATGCGCACATGACGTTGTGTACTGAGACTTTCTAAGATGCTTCGGGGAAAAATCAAAGGCACCGACAGTACTTTATCAAACGATGTACACTTTTTACATTATGTCACAATGTATTGGCGACACTACGCCATCCTTGACTGCCCCCTCGTAATCGATGCACGTCAGTTGTCATCACCTCCTACAGCCTCGTATGTATGTGTGTGTATGTGTGTGCGTGTGTGTGTGTGCATGTGTGTGTATGCATGTATGAGTTTAGAAAATTGAAATGCTTTTGTTTGTGAAAAGGAGAAAGTTCAACGAGGTCATCAACAAAAAGCCATTGGACGTCTGCACAATCTCCAGTTTGCCTTTCAGTAAATGTATTCATAGTGTTCAAGTCAGCCTTTGTTTCTGCTTGTATCGTTGCTGCAAAACGAACAGTCCACCACATCCAACATTTTATGGCCGCATCACAAAAGCGTCTGTTAGGCGGATTCTCAGATGTCTCGTGCTTTCTGAAGGAGTGCAGTCTTTAATGAGTCGGGCTGTGTCACACAGATACTGTAGCTTCTCGGAGAGTGGCTGCTTATCAAGAAACAGTTACTTCTGATAATTCAGTGACAAGTTTTACTGTTGTTAGAGTGATAATCGATCAACAATGACTGTCCGAAAACTTTGCGATACTTTGACCAGGAGTGTTGACATGCTTAGACCAGGACTGTGAGTGTTGATATGCTTAGACCAGGACTGTGAGTGTTGATATGCTTAGACCAGGACTGTGAGTGTTGACATGCTTAGACCAGGACTGTGAGTGTTGACGTGCTTAGACCAGGACTGTGAGTGTTGACATGCTTAGACCAGGACTGTGAGTGTTGATATGCTTAGACCAGGACTGTGAGTGTTGACATGCTTAGACCAGGACTGTGAGTGTTGATATACTTTGACCAGGACTGTGAGTGTTGATGTACTTTGACCAGGACTGTGAGTGTTGACGTGCTTAGACCAGGACTGTGAGTGTTGATATGCTTAGACCAGGACTGTGAGTGTTGACATGCTTAGACAAGGACTGTGAGTGTTGACGTGCTTAGACCAGGACTGTGAGTGTTGATATACTTTGACCAGGACTGTGAGTGTTGATGTACTTTGACCAGGACTGTGAGTGTTGACGTGCTTAGACCAGGACTGTGAGTGTTGACATGCTTAGACCAGGACTGTGAGTGTTGACGTGCTTAGACCAGGACTGTGAGTGTTGATATACTTTGACCAGGACTGTGAGTGTTGATGTACTTTGACCAGGACTGTGAGTGTTGACGTGCTTAGACCAGGACTGTGAGTGTTGACATGCTTAGACCAGGACTGTGAGTGTTGATATACTTTGACCAGGACTGTGAGTGTTGACATGCTTAGACCAGGACTGTGAGTGTTGACGTGCTTAGACCAGGACTGTGAGTGTTGACATGCTTAGACCAGGACTGTGAGTGTTGACATGCTTAGACCAGGACTGTGAGTGTTGACATGCTTAGACCAGGACTGTGAGTGTTGACATGCTTAGACCAGGACTGTGAGTGTTGATATGCTTAGACCAGGACTGTGAGTGTTGACATGCTTAGACCAGGACTGTGAGTGTTGATATACTTTGACCAGGACTGTGAGTGTTGATATACTTTGACCAGGACTGTGAGTGTTGATATACTTTGACCAGAACTGTGAGTGTTGATATACTTTGACCAGGACTGTGAGTGTTGATATGCTTTGACCAGAACTGTGAGTGTTGATATACTTTGACCAGAACTGTGAGTGTTGATATACTTTGACCAGGACTGTGAGTGTTGATATACTTTGACCAGGACTGTGAGTGTTGATATACTTTGACCAGGACTGTGAGTGTTGATATACTTTGACCAGGACTGTGAGTGTTGATATACTTTGACCAGGACTGTGAGTGTTGATATACTTTGACCAGAACTGTGAGTGTTGATATACTTTGACCAGAACTGTGAGTGTTGATATACTTTGACCAGGACTGTGAGTGTTGATATACTTTGACCAGGACTGTGAGTGTTGATATACTTTGACCAGAACTGTGAGTGTTGATATACTTTGACCAGAACTGTGAGTGTTGATATGCTTTGACCAGGACTGTTCATATGATATCGAAACATAATTTCATTACCCTATTGAGGAAATGACTTACTTTTCAGCCGATTAGAATTGTCTCGTGTGAAAGCGAAAATAGTGAAAGTGAAAGCACCACAAACAAATGGGTTACAGTGGTCCTTGTTCCAATTCCTTGTTTTATAGGAAAATGGTATTTACAAATGAAATTTAACCTTATACTTAACACCGTATTTCTGTATTATATGTCGAGGTTTAGGCAGTGAAAGCTCGTAAAAGAAGAAGTGTAGTATTGCAACATACAAACGCTTAGAAGTATCAAATCCAGCTGACTAATATTTGTGTATCCAGTTAAATGAATTATTCTAAAAGGGTTAGACTGAGGTTGCGCAATAGGACGGAACCAGTAAACAGGATACGAGACTGTTCTGTAATCAATGTTTTGACTTGCTTTGACCAGGACTGAGTCGTGGTGTACTTTGATAGGGGTCAAACGAATCTTGATTTTAAACTCATGGACCAAAAAAGCGAGCATTTTGAATTTTTGGCAAAGTTCTTAGTGCAGAGACAGGGGCATCCAGATGTTCGAGAAGCATGTGCACAAGTGCAAAGTTTTTGATTCAGTAACCTGTGCTGTGCTGTCTTCATTCTGTCTCGCACAGTATTTTATGTTTATTAGTTTTCGAGTTAGGTTGCAATTCATCGGTCCGCTTTTGAGCCAGACGGGCAACAGTAAGTGGGAACTTGAAGGCTCAGAGAATCAAACATCGTGGTTATACCATTTCTCCACCAGCAACAACACTTCTGCAGCACGATAGCGGTAAGCCCCCACCCAGATTGTATCACCTATTGCAGCACGGCTCCCTTGGGAGCTGCATTCGCCGCCTTACACGCGCATCCTGCACGTCATTGGATTGCGGGACCCTTGCGCGTCACGTAGAATTTTTCCGTTTCTTTTTTGGCAAATTTATAGCCCAGCAATTAAGGTTTCCGTGATTTTAGGCCTTCTGAATTTCTTCCACAGGAGTCTCGGTGGAAGACTTTTCTTCCACCCAGCCTCCGGTGGAAGTCGCTCGCGCCATTGTATTTTGGAAGCCTTTTACTTTGTGATATCTATGCATGTTATACATGGTTGGAAACCCGATCCAACGCTCTCTCCAAAAATGCAAACGTGATTCTAATGGTGCCCCTGGTAACCAGTCCAGATTGAATCTCCGACATGATGGTTTGTGTAATTTTGTTGAACTTCAATTCTTCTATATCACAGTAGTCATCATGCCACCATAGTCCGGTCATGATGTAATGGCAACCACTCTTACGATTCACCTTAGAAAATGCATTTCTATGCTGCGTTTGAAAGCCAGTTAAAGCGTGTGTCAGACAGTGTATAAAACGCACACGTTGCGCATTTAGTGGTGGAGCTACATGGGTATTAATGTGCGAAATGCAACAAATACCGCAGGTGATATAGATTGGCGGAATTTACATGAATCTGTTCACCGGCTATACCGGCGTCGTTAATATTTACAACTACAAAGCATTTGCAAGGGGATTCATGTGGGATTCTGGAAATGTGCAACATGCTGGTGTGCAACATTAGACATTCGCTCTACACAGGAATCAATATACGTGACAGAGCTAAAGTTGCAACGAAATGGAATGAAGCCATAGAAGCAACGCCTGTGGTCTTAATATATAAACTTTTACGGTGGTGGAAAGCCCTTGAAAGTGCGGTTCTGCCAAGGTGTAATGTGCATTCGAGTCGCGTCTGAGAGTCAAGCAATGCGCGCCATTATGTAAATGCATTTGCGCCAATGGCGGGTAAAGTAGTCGGGGATCCGGCGCTCGTCTCCCGTCAGTGTTACGGCAGCTATAATTTCACGATCCACCATCCAAAATTTAATGTTTAACATGCATCTGAAAGCCCTTGAAAGTGCGGCTCTGCCAAATTATAACGGGCGTTCGAGGAACATGAGATAATCAGGCAATGCGCGTCATTACGTAACTGTTCTTGTGCGACTGGTAGGTAAAAACGGAGATCTGGCGCGTACCTTCCGCCAGCTATTATTTCATTATCCTTCATCCAAAATGAAAGATTTAAAATGCATCGGAAAGCCCTTGAAAGTGCGGTTGTGCCAAGGTGTGACGTATATTCGTGTCACCTCAGACAGTCAAGCCATGCGCGTCATTATGCAACTGCTGATGGCGGGTAAAGTCGGGGGTCTGGCGCACGTGTCCCGTCAGTGTTACGGCACCTATAATTTCACGATCAATCATCCAACATTTAATGTTTCAAACGCACCTGAAAGCCCTTGAAAGTGCGTCTATGCCAGGTTATAATATGCATTCAAGGAACGTCTTTTAATCAAGGAATGCGCGGCATTATGTAACTGTACTTGTGCGTGTGGCTGGTAGAATTGGGGATCTGGCGCGCATCTTTCCTCAGCTGTTACTTCAGCATCAGAAACCAATGGTGTAAAAGGGGTCGGTAATACCTTGACAATGTGGATGTGCCAAGGTATACTGTGCATTCGAATAAACGTTCCCTTATGTAACGACGCGCATCAAACAGACAAGATGGCGCCATGCTCTGACAACTGTAACTTATCACAAAGGCCGCCTCTGTCTGGCCACTTAGTTACTGAGTTGCGTTCGCAACTCCTTATCATCATTATTTTCATAACTTCTTTCAGATCTGTCCGCATGGACTGATTGTATATACTAGGAGTACACGTTCTTCTCTACCTTCCTGTAAACTTAATTACTACGTGATTAGCTGCATATCACTCGTCTGTGTTCACATCTTCGTACCCTGGAGATGCTATTTATCAGCAATTGTAATTTCGTCACCTGCCTTGCTCTTTTATGGTTATAATCACTCAGCTTGGGTCACTTCCTTTTGACATGCCGCTACTTTGTGATTTTAAACCTCGTCGCCCCACTGACTTCAACTTTGCGTATAAAATTCCTTTGGCATGTGCAATTCACACCTTTTGGCATGCTCTTGCCCCTCCAAATGGACATCACGCATGGAATGGAGATGGACAATTTCCAGTTTCCTCCTCCCCCGTAGAAACATCCGGCTTGGCCACGTGAACTTCATCTAAACCATCCCATTGGTTGTCTGACCGCGACATGGTAATATAAGGGAATGCATGTCACTGCAATTTCATCATCACAGACCAAGTGTCTTAGTGGATCACTACCAGTCAGCGCTGGCAATCACCATTGGCAAGTGAACTTTACTTTTATTTCTTCTCGTTTGTTCTTAATTTCTGCATTTTTCAGTCATTTACGTTGCTCACTTTATCAAACTGATACTCAACATTACTAGGTTTATTCCCTAAATAGACATATCGTATAAGCAGTTTATTTCTTAATTTGTCCAGGACTGTGACATCCAGACCAATCATTCCCAGAAAGTAAGTGTCCCAGCACTATCATCAAGTATGCCTTCCACAAACATTTCGGTCGTTTGTCAAAAGTGTAAAACATATTACAAAGGCATCGCGCATTTAAAGCAATGTTATCCTGGTAGTTCTACTCCTGGTCTACACGCCATACACGCCCAAAATCGCCGCCGTAGCGAGTCCTATACTGCTACACAGCTGGTGTCAATGTCGGCTCTATTGGCATTTTGTGGCACATACAGTGTCAACAAAAATCAAATCCCTGATTACATCAGGGTACTTAAACACTTTGGCCACACAATTCAAGGACAGGACGCATCTGCAGCCTCTCCTTCAACTAGTAATCCAATGCCGAGTACCAGTGCTGGTTTAACTGGGTCTACCAGAAGTGGTACTCGGTATAATTACAAACAAAACACAGTCAGGGCTAATCTTACAAACACTGGCTTATACGATAGGTTCCCTGAAAGTGAGCCGACACTTTCAGGGTTTTATCAATATTTAACCAATATTCTTAAAAAAGCAGGGCGTAATGCTGGTGACACGTGTCGCCGCGTTTCTAAGTTTTTCTATTATATCCAAAAACATGTTTTCCCAAATAGTAATATGGCTTGTATCAACTTTGATATATTTGAGCATGTAGATGAAATTCATTATTTTAACACGGTCCTTTCACAAAATGGGGTATCTGCAGGTGGCATTAAAAATTACATGTCAGCTGTCAAATCCTTTCTCAGCTACTGCCAAACGTACGTTCAAATGTCCCCAAGGGTTTTCGATAATTTGCGTAGGTTTACAAGTGCTACGCATTGTTCATATACAGGTGTCTCTAGCCAGTATAAACGCGAAGAGGTCCGTAAATCTGTTACAGAATTCAGAGATGAAACCAAACAACCGCCGCCCATTTCCGTTGTTCAAAAGGGGTACACCGATCCTGCAACCAGACAAGAGGTGAGGGACATCCTGGACCGGGCCAAGGCAGATCAACTTCCATCTGAGGACGATCAGCGCCTGGTGATGCGGTACTTGTCTTGTGGGATAATTCAACTTGGACATGCCCAAAGACCTTCAGTGCCGTCGTGTATGAAGTTGGCAGATTTCAATAAGGCACGGTGTGTTGCCGGGAGGTACCAACTTTCTTTCATGGACCACAAGACGTCCATGAGCTTCCTGGTCACCCTAAGCTTGTCCAAAGAGGATTACGACATGTTCAGGGATTACCGTCAATATGTACGTGGTGACATGCCTGAAGATGCTCTACCGGACAAATCGCCTTTCTTCAGGAGAGTGGACGGCACTGAAGTGGGGAATATGTGTCTCGAGTTGGCCCGCTATCAGAGGACAAGAGGTTTCCTTAAACCCAACTTCGAAAACGAACGGAGGACATTTACGGCCACGGATGTTCGGAAAGCTTTGGAGACTGAAGTGGCAAGGCAGCATCCCGATGATGCTGCAAAACGTAAGATGGCCAGTGACTATCTTGCACATGGCCAAAAGACTGTCAGTAGGTACTACGCTAAGAAGACTCCCTTACAGGCTGCTAGTGAGTGTGCTTTTGTGCAAGATGTTATCCAACAAGCAGCGGGTACATCGAACGCTGAGGAATCTGCATCGGCGTCAGTTCCAACAGATTCCTCCAGCCAGCTCCAGCCCCAGCCCCAACACCTTGAAGGTAGGGGGAAGGGAAAAGGGAAAAGCAAAGGAAAAGGCAAGCTCATAAAGCCCCAAAGGTGAGAAACAAGTAGATGAAAGTGAAAGTAGACCGGAAAGTTGATAAAGCCAAAACCGTAGGATAGAAGTAGTAGGTTATAGCCTGTAATTCCATAACCTTATGTCAGTTTCGACCCATTAGGTTTATACAGCAGTAGTAAAGGGGTTCGCTGTTCGAACTTGCTGTTGTGGGAATGGTGCAGGAAAAGCCACATGACACTAGACCAGAGAGTAGATCAAACCAAAACCGTAGGATAGAAGTAGCAGGTTATAGCCTGTAATTCCATAACCTAATGTCAGTTTCGACCCATTAGGTTTATACAGCAGTAGTAGAGGGGTTCGCTGTTCGAACTTGCTGTTGTGGGAATGGTGCAGGAGAAGAAAAATGGCACTCTTAAATGAGCAACCTCCACGTGGTGACTGCTGGTTAACACAAATAGCTCATAATGTATTTGGTTCAGTTATACAATTCTTTATGTATCTAATGTGTTATGTCTTTTTCAGATATATTTTTCTATATCCGTTCTGCGCTATATAAGTCATTTCAAATGCAATGCAATGTTTCGTTCATGTGGTTTCGCAAAAGTCTATTTCATGATATATTTGGTTCAAACATACCATTCTTTATATATCTAACATAGTATATCTTTTTCAGCTATATTTTCTTTCTAGCAAAGATGCTAGGCATGTCCGTAGGTAATGCCGCTTGTCCGTTCCGTCGCAACGGCGCCGGTAGCGGAAGTAGACTTTCGTTCTAATTTCGTTATCCCTCATTGGATTTCTAATATCTATGATTCATTTGAAAGGTCTCTTCATGGGGTTTCTGGCGATGCATAACATGCACGTCTGCAATGCTGTGCACAGCTGCAACCGTCTGCATATAGTGCCGCTTTTCTATCCGGCTTGACTTCCGCCGCCGACTCATGTCGACCCCGCCAATAACCCCTTATGGTATCTCTCTCCTTTCGAAGATCCCTAACATCTACAGTGCATGTGAAAGCCCATGCAAATGGGCTTCAAGACGATGTACGACATGCCCATGTGCACTGGCATGGCAAGCTACATACGTCTGCGTGTCATGCCGCGTGTCCCGTGCGTCGCGAACGCCATCAGTGCGTTATTTCTTGGTTAATCATGTGTACATGTCTGATGCGACTTTCAGTATCTTATAGTCATTAGAAAGAGCATTTCAATTCGCTTCTGGTGGTGTATGGCATGTGCATGTGCGACGTTGAGCAAAGATGCTAGGCATGTCCGTAGGTGATGCCGCTTGTCCGTTCCGTCGCAGCGGCGCCGGTAGCGGAAGTAGACTTTCGTTCTAATTTCGTTATCCCTCATTGGATTTCTAATATCTATGATTCATTTGAAAGGTCTTTTCATGGGGTTTCTAGTGATGTATAACATGCACATCTGCAATGTTGTGTATAGCTGTCCGTATGTAATGCCGCATGTTAGTTCCGTCGCAACGGCGCCGTTAGCGGAAGTAGACTTTCGTCCTAATTTCGTTATCCCTCATTGGATTTCTTATATCTATGATTCATTTGAAAGGTCTTTCCATGGGGTTTCTAGCGATGTATAACATGGACATCTGCAATGTTGTACATAGCTGTCCGCATGTAATGCCGCATGTTAGTTCCGTCGCAACGGCGCCGTTAGCGGAAGTAGATTTTAGTCCTAATTTCGTTATCCCTCATGGGATTTCTTATATCTATGCTTCATTTGAAAGGTCTTTTCATGGGGTTTCTAGTGATGTATAACATGCACGTCTGCAATGTTGTGTATAGCTGTCCATATTTAATGCCGCATGTTAGTTCCGTCGCAACGGCGCCGTTAGCGGAAGTAGACTTTCGTTCTAATTTCGTTATCCCTCATTGGATTTCTTATATCTATGATTCATTTGAAAGGTCTTTCCATGGGGTTTCTAGCGATGTATAACATGCACGTCTGCAATGTTGTGTATAGCTGTCCGCATGTAATGCCGCATGCTATTTCCGTTTCAACGGATCGGTAATCGGAAGTTAATTTCGTTGATAATTTTTATATCGTTTTCTCGTTCCTAAATGTCCATAATGCGTATGAATGCCCTTTCAAATCTGCTTCTAACGACGTATCACATGTACATATACAATGGTTTTTGGAGAGGCTACACACGTCCGTATATACCGCCGCTTTTCGCGTCTACGGCCTTTCAATGGCGCATTTGCTCTCGTGTTGCCTTATTGCGTCTTTTTTGCTTCTAACTGCAGCACTCTAGTCTGTAGCATACATTTTTTGGTATCATTAGAAAGCTCTTCTGGTGACGGCAACAATGGTGTAAACAGATTTCATCTATTCTGAAAATTGTAAAGTATATTGCACAATTTGTTCGAAAAAATAGTCGTTTTTTACTGTACTTTTTTTAAAAAATACTATGTAACTTCTTTTCTAAAAGTCACATGTCAAATTGGATGGTATTGCCAGAAAGCCCATTTAATGGCGGAGGTACATGCAAAATCTTTTCAAATAAAGTAAATCTAAACTTTTTAAAATGTGTACTATCGTCAGGTGAAAGTTTAACTATCCAACGTATTTACGTACTTTACGTATTTACACAAGGGGAACCCGAGCCAGCTTGGCCACTGCTCGGAAAATGCCTAGGTTCCCCGGGCACGAACGTAGACGGGACGGGAACGGAACGGCGATGCGGAAATTGCGACGGTGCCCTCTACGTCTGCCCACGAAGGTTGGAAAGTATCAAGGTTGTGCATAGGGGGATAATTCCGACCTCCACCATGATCAAGCACTTGGTTGACGTGGTGGTTAGCGTGAGTAACGGCGCGCGACGTTGTTCATACTATTCATCATTCGTTCTGCCGAAGACGCTCGATCTATAAGCGGCCATGGTGTAGCAAAACCGAAAACCAAAACTATCGAGTCTTGACAGGGGGCTCAATGGCGAGTTTGCGAGAAGCAGAACGATATGCTGGTGTTGCATACGCCGGTGATTTTACCTAGAAGCAGGCGATGTCTCAGCCACGAAGCAGGCAAAACACTGGCGTTGCACAGAGGTTGAGGGGGCGACCTCGAGACGAGAGGCGATGATGGTGAAACGGTAGCTGGCGCAGGCAAACCCGTTCGAGTCTTTATTTGCCCGTGAGCAAGTGTAGACTCTGCTGACTTTTGCCTAGAGATGGGTGATAGTGTCGGAAGCAGATCGACATGCTGGTGTTGCATAGCAGGCGAGGGGACGATCCCGAGAGGAGAGTCGATGATGGTGAAACGGTAGCTGGCGCAGGCAAACCCGTTCGAGTCTTGATTTGCCCGTGAGCAAGTGTAGACTCTGCTGACTTTTGCCTAGAGATGGGTGATAGTGTCGGAAGCAGATCGACATGCTGGTGTTGCATAGCAGGCGAGGGGACGATCCCGAGAGGAGAGTCGATGATGGTGAAACGGTAGCTGGCGCAGGCAAACCCGTTCGAGTCTTTATTTGCCCGTGAGCAAGTGTAGACTCTGCTGACTTTTGCCTAGAGATGGGTGATAGTGTCGGAAGCAGATCGACATGCTGGTGTTGCATAGCAGGCGAGGGGACGATCCCGAGAGGAGAGTCGATGATGGTGAAACGGTAGCTGGCGCAGGCAAACCCGTTCGAGTCTTGATTTGCCCGTGAGCAAGTGTAGACTCTGCTGACTTTTGCCTAGAGATGGGTGATAGTGTCGGAAGCAGATCGACATGCTGGTGTTGCATAGCAGGCGAGGGGACGATCCCGAGAGGAGAGTCGATGATGGTGAAACGGTAGCTGGCGCAGGCAAACCCGTTCGAGTCTTGATTTGCCCGTGAGCAAGTGTAGACTCTGCTGACTTTTGCCTAGAGATGGGTGATAGTGTCGGAAGCAGATCGACATGCTGGTGTTGCATAGCAGGCGAGGGGACGATCCCGAGAGGAGAGTCGATGATGGTGACAGGGTAGCTGGCGCAGGCAAACCCGTTCGAGTCTTGATTTGCCCGTGAGCAAGTGTAGACTCTGCTGACTTTTGCCTAGAGATGGGTGATAGTGTCGGAAGCAGATCGACATGCTGGTGTTGCATAGCAGGCGAGGGGACGATCCCGAGACGAGAGTCGATGATGGTGACAGGGTAGCTGGCGCAGGCAAACCCGTTCGAGTCTTGATTTGCCCGTGAGCAAGTGTAGACTCTGCTGACTTTTGCCTAGAGATGGGTGATAGTGTCGGAAGCAGATCGACATGCTGGTGTTGCATAGCAGGCGAGGGGACGATCCCGAGAGGAGAGTCGATGATGGTGAAACGGTAGCTGGCGCAGGCAAACCCGTTCGAGTCTTGATTTGCCCGTGAGCAAGTGTAGACTCTGCTGACTTTTGCCTAGAGATGGGTGATAGTGTCGGAAGCAGATCGACATGCTGGTGTTGCATAGCAGGCGAGGGGACGATCCCGAGAGGAGAGTCGATGATGGTGACAGGGTAGCTGGCGCAGGCAAACCCGTTCGAGTCTTGATTTGCCCGTGAGCAAGTGTAGACTCTGCTGACTTTTGCCTAGAGATGGGTGATAGTGTCGGAAGCAGATCGACATGCTGGTGTTGCATAGCAGGCGAGGGGACGATCCCGAGAGGAGAGTCGATGATGGTGAAACGGTAGCTGGCGCAGGCAAACCCGTTCGAGTCTTTATTTGCCCGTGAGCAAGTGTAGACTCTGCTGACTTTTGCCTAGAGATGGGTGATAGTGTCGGAAGCAGATCGACATGCTGGTGTTGCATAGCAGGCGAGGGGACGATCCCGAGAGGAGAGTCGATGATGGTGAAACGGTAGCTGGCGCAGGCAAACCCGTTCGAGTCTTGATTTGCCCGTGAGCAAGTGTAGACTCTGCTGACTTTTGCCTAGAGATGGGTGATAGTGTCGGAAGCAGATCGACATGCTGGTGTTGCATAGCAGGCGAGGGGACGATCCCGAGAGGAGAGTCGATGATGGTGAAACGGTAGCTGGCGCAGGCAAACCCGTTCGAGTCTTGATTTGCCCGTGAGCAAGTGTAGACTCTGCTGACTTTTGCCTAGAGATGGGTGATAGTGTCGGAAGCAGATCGACATGCTGGTGTTGCATAGCAGGCGAGGGGACGATCCCGAGAGGAGAGTCGATGATGGTGACAGGGTAGCTGGCGCAGGCAAACCCGTTCGAGTCTTTATTTGCCCGTGAGCAAGTGTAGACTCTGCTGACTTTTGCCTAGAGATGGGTGATAGTGTCGGAAGCAGATCGACATGCTGGTGTTGCATAGCAGGCGAGGGGACGATCCCGAGAGGAGAGTCGATGATGGTGAAACGGTAGCTGGCGCAGGCAAACCCGTTCGAGTCTTGATTTGCCCGTGAGCAAGTGTAGACTCTGCTGACTTTTGCCTAGAGATGGGTGATAGTGTCGGAAGCAGATCGACATGCTGGTGTTGCATAGCAGGCGAGGGGACGATCCCGAGAGGAGAGTCGATGATGGTGAAACGGTAGCTGGCGCAGGCACACCCGTTCGAGTCTTGACAGGAGACTCTAGGTCGATTTGGTGGTAGTTGTTCATGATTTGCCGTGTCAAATCTTTGCGATTCCCTAAGGTGTGGCATATGGGAAATGAGCGGTCTATTGCTGTAGTGTCTACAGCTACGTGAGACATCTACTTGATGGGTAGATGCGACGGCATGACATGCCAGACGGACATTGACGTTTTGTTATGCATGTTGATGTAAATCGTAGTGTGTGTTGTTCACGTGTAGCAGCTCTACTGCCAACAGTACTTGAAGAACCACGACCTCCTTCCTACGTCGACTCAAGTGTGCCTTCACAGCAATCAGACTTTGGAATGAAAGTTGTATCCTTCCACGTTTCATGATTTGTATGATACATTTGTGTTAACATATTTGAGGTATCTGTCCATTATGTACGGCAATTGTATGGGTATTCAATAATTCGTGAGCTATGGTTATCATGGTGCATGCTAAATTAAAAGAACAACCTAACGCTGTTCCCTTCTAATCCAAACCATTAACCTCCAATCAAAGTAACATAAAATTAAAACGGAGAGTCCACGTCCTTCTCTCTACACTAAATCACTAACCCATTCCGAATTAACCTAAATGACATAACCTTAAAGCTAAAATCATCAATACCGACAATGTTAAATCTAAACCGCTAACCCAAACCTAAATGACATAAATTTAAAGCTAAAACCATGCATACCGCGGTGCGTATAACTGAATAATAAACACTGACAATGACAGAACGTAAAACTGGAGATAAATGCCAAACTAAAAGGACAAAAGTAACACCGCCTAAACCACTTAACCCCCAAACCAAAAACATTAAATTAACGTGAAAAAATTACCAAGAGAGAGAGAGAAGGTGACTACGAAACTCAAACATTACCAACTCAAAACAAAAATACCTAACACCACTAATAAAAACTAAAAGCTCGAAATAAACAAAATAGGTGGAAAACGGTAGATCATGTAACCCTTGACCCAAGTGAAATGGTATACTTGCATCAAGGTCTACAAAGTCAGTCGGTCGGCCGAGGCATTGATAATATGTTACCGGGTGAAGGTGCCATATTTTCAATGCCTACAAACTGGCCCGGAAAAATTGTCTTTAATTCCAGCTGGTGTGATGCTTAATACCGGGTTTCCATGTTTGCCGATAGTTTGATGTTGCATGGAAATGTAGCCTTGGTATTGTCCAGCTGGTGTGATCCGTACTCCCGATAGTTTGATGTTGTATGGAAGTTGTTTGATGTTGTATGGAAATGTAGCCTTGGTATTGTCTTTAATTCCAGCTGGAGAGAAAGCGAAGACACTGCCTTTGTGATTCTTAGTGTTACTACAGGTCACCCTCACACAAGACAAACACAATCACATCACATCACTACATTGTCTGGAATTGTGCCGTGACTGGTGTCATGTTTGCAGAAGCACTTGTCGGGGTGGGACACACAAGCTTGGCTCTGATGCTTTGATGGTAATGCCTAATCCGTGAGTTTCTGAGTGAGAAGCCAACCAAAGTGGCGGCAATTACGACTGAAAACACCAATCATTGACTCGTTGTTTTATCCCATAACTGAACGAGATGAGTGAGTCGTGTCAGGCTTAAGCTAACAACAGGTCTTAATCCATGAACGATTGATCCCGTGAGTTCAATGCAGAGCTCAGTACAAACACTTATCAATGACCCAGGCTATATATACTTAGCAGTCAGATACGAGCATCACGGCACTTGTGCTGATATTATTTGACACAACTCATTGTCAGAAATCGTTCTTGAAGACTAACTTCATTCAATTCATGGCCTGCGCACTTTTTGAAGCTCCTGTTTCAAAGCCACTGCACTTTGCCATCCTGGGGCATAGTTTCGTGCGGCGACTTGTTCAAGTCTGTCCCCCTCCACATGGCATCCTCACTACCGTGCGTGGGATCGGAGGGGCGACCGTCGCTCGGATGAAAGCTGAGGTGGATGCCCTTGATGCAGCTTTTCAGGGCATTGTGTTCTTTCAAGTGGGAGAGAACGACGTGTCGGCCTCTACTGATCCTCGGGACCTGGTCGAAGACCTGCTGGATCTTCTGGACTACCTTCGGTGGAAACGGCCAGGCTCCAGGGCGGTGATAGGGAGTCTGTTTCCGAGGGTAAAACCAAGGAACATGACGGTCTCTGCCTACAAGCGGAAGGTGGAGGAGGCGAACCGGCGCTTGAAGAAGATGTTGCGATGCCGTCTGGATACCACCCTTTGGGAACACAGCCAGCACATGAGGATGGGACCTGCGCTGCTAGCCAAGGATGGCGTACACCTGACACCAAAAGCTAATGGGCAGTTCTGGCTTTCAATTCGTAAGTGTATGTGTAGGTATGTTTACTCACTCACTCACTCACTCACTCACTCACTCACTCACTCACTCACTCACTCACTCACTCACTCACTCACTCACTCACTCACTCACTCACTCACTCACTCACTCACTCACTCACTCACTCACTCACTCACTCACTCACTCACTCACTCACTCACTCACTCACTTTGGCTTTGGGTGGCTTTAAGGGTGGGAAAACATAACGGCAGCCACACGTGTCGCACATGACGCGAAAGTCAAGACACAGGGCTTCCGACCCATGTCGAAGACAAAACCCTGGGGTCGATGTACGAAACATGACAAGTACCTACAGCGTGAAAAAATTGCCATAAATCGGGATAAATCGGGCTTAAAAGCGCCCCGGCGTCGAACCCGGTAAAGATTTGTCACTTCTGATGTTACCACCAGATAGCCCTGGGGACCAGCTTCACGTCGATGTGAAACCTGTCAATAGGATGTGAATATTCAACGTTCGAGTGACGTTTAAAAGATGCTCTCCGAGTAAGGCTTTTGTCTTGGTAAAATTACAGGTCTATAACAGATGGGAAAGTGGGCGTGGACGCCCAACCAGGCACCCCATGTCGACCCCGTGATAACCCCAGGTGCTTCATGCACGTGGCCGAATTTTCATGTATGATATGTGTGCAGTATGTCTCTTTCTCCCGGGATGGGACAATTAGTGAACGCAGGATGCATAGATCAAACCCTGGTGATATCAAATCTGAGCTGTTTTGGCCCCCGTTACGCGCACGGGGCTTAGCTTTGGGTGGCTTTAAGGGTGGGAAAACATGACTGCACCCGCATGTGTCGCACATGACGTGAAAGCCAAGACACAGGACTTCCGATCCAGAGTCAAATCAAAACCCTGGGGTCGATGTACGAAACATGACAAGTACCCGCAGCGTGAAAAAGCTGCCAAAAATCGAGTTACATCGGACTTAAAAGCGTCCCGACGTCGAACCTGTCGACGACAGGTCATTTCTGATGACACCGCCAGATAGCCCTGGAAACCAGCTTTACGTCGATGTGCAACATAGGAATGGGGCGTGCATGGTCAGCGCCCAGGCGGCCGTTAAGTGACGGCACCCTACGTCTCTTGCCCCCTGATATAGGCCATAAAGCGCGAATTATCCAAAACATCTTGAACGCCCAGAGTAGAATATCGAAGTTCTTCCATGGCCAGAACGCGCACAGGACTTAAACCCCATAGGACCCTTGTGGGATAACCTGAATCGTGAGAAGGCGACCATGACCCCCAGCGAACCGATGAGCGCTTGCAGACACTCTCAGGAACGAGTGGAATATAAATGGCGTCATTCGTCGGCTGACGACATCAATCAGACGGCAAGTCATTGCGCTTGTTGCTGCTAGAGGTGGTCATATTCGTTACTAAAGGTGTGTATGCGTGACCAGAGACCTGAAGCGACTGAGGCATTTCGTGATTGACACTTGTTGTATCTGTTAACCCTCCTATTCCAACTCCTCTGGCCATTACATGGCACATGCTCTTCATCTGCAGTGGGTTTCTCATAGACACTGTTGGCGCATTGTCCCAAATGCTGGTTTTATTCATGTACTATCACCTAAAACATTGCATGTTTGGCTTTGATTTTATCGATCATTAATAAGCGTTTTCACTTTCTTTTGCCCACTGGTTTAGTTCTTTCGGTCAGCTCTACAGTTTTGTAGTTTACTTTAAATGCCGAGATTCATGGAAATATTATTCACAGCAAAATCTCACAGCTGAGGATGCCTTGATACAGCAGGTGCCCCTTATCTTGACAGTTTATGGGCAGAGTTCTGTCATAATCGGAGTTGATGTTTAATTTGTAATAAGAATTGGGAATTTGGTCATAATCACTTAATTACAGACATTGTGACCCAACACGTACTGTCCTGGGACGATAATACGAAGTACTGACTGTCCGGGGACATTGTGACCAAGCACTCATTGTCCTGGGTTTATGTTACTGTCAGTCCTGGGACATTGTTACTGACTGTCGTGAGACAATGTTACCATGTATTGACCGTCCGTTGACATTGTTACCACGCACCTACTGTCTTGAAATATTGTTACCAAGCACTGACAATCCGAGAACATTGTTACGAAGGACTCATTGTCCTGGGACCACATTAATCTGTTTGTCCAGGGACAATATTACCAATTCCTGACAGTCCTGGACAGTGTTACTGACTGTTCTAGGACGCTGTTACCAAGCACTGGTTGTCCGGGAACATTGTTACTGACTATCCTAGAACATTGTTACTAAGCACTGAGTGTCCAGGGACGTTGCTACTGACTGTCCCGGGACATTGTTACTAAGTACTGAGTGTCCAGGGACGTTGCTACTGACTGTTCTAGAACATTGTTACCAAGCACTGGTTGTCCGGGGACAATGTCACTGACTGTCCTGAGACATTGTTAGTAAGTATTGACTGTCAAGGGACGTTCCTATTGACTGTCCCGGGACAATGTTACTTACTGTGCTGGGACATAGTTATCAAATACTGTCTGTGCTGGGACGCTGGTAGCATGTATTGAGTGTCCTGGGACGTCGTTATCAAATACTGTCTGTGCTGGGACGCTGGTAGCATGTATTGAGTGTCCTGGGACGTCGTTATCAAATACTGTCTGTGCTGGGACGCTGGTAGCATGTATTGAGTGTCCTGGGACATAGTTATCAAATACTGTCTGTGCTGGGACGCTGGTAGCATGTATTGAGTGTCCTGGGACATAGTTATCAAATACTGTCTGTGCTGGGACGCTGGTAGCATGTATTGAGTGTCCTGGGACATAGTTATCAAATACTGTCTGTGCTGGGACGCTGGTAGCATGTATTGAGTGTCCTGGGACGTCGTTATCAAATACTGTCTGTGCTGGGACGCTGGTAGCATGTATTGAGTGTCCTGGGACGTCGTTATCAAATACTGTCTGTGCTGGGACGCTGGTAGCATGTATTGAGTGTCCTGGGACATAGTTATCAAATACTGTCTGTGCTGGGACGCTGGTAGCATGTATTGAGTGTCCTGGGACGTCGTTATCAAATACTGTCTGTGCTGGGACGCTGGTAGCATGTATTGAGTGTCCTGGGACGTCGTTATCAAATACTGTCTGTGCTGGGACGCTGGTAGCATGTATTGAGTGTCCTGGGACGTCGTTATCAAATACTGTCTGTGCTGGGACGCTGGTAGCATGTATTGAGTGTCCTGGGACGTCGTTATCAAATACTGTCTGTGCTGGGACGCTGGTAGCATGTATTGAGTGTCCTGGGACGTCGTTATCAAATACTGTCTGTGCTGGGACGCTGGTAGCATGTATTGAGTGTCCTGGGACGTCGTTATCAAATACTGTCTGTGCTGGGACGCTGGTAGCATGTATTGAGTGTCCTGGGACGTCGTTATCAAATACTGTCTGTGCTGGGACGCTGGTAGCATGTATTGAGTGTCCTGGGACGTCGTTATCAAATACTGTCTGTGCTGGGACGCTGGTAGCATGTATTGAGTGTCCTGGGACGTCGTTATCAAATACTGTCTGTGCTGGGACGCTGGTAGCATGTATTGAGTGTCCTGGGACGTCGTTATCAAATACTGTCTGTGCTGGGACGCTGGTAGCATGTATTGAGTGTCCTGGGACGTCGTTATCAAATACTGTCTGTGCTGGGACGCTGGTAGCATGTATTGAGTGTCCTGGGACGTCGTTATCAAATACTGTCTGTGCTGGGACGCTGGTAGCATGTATTGAGTGTCCTGGGACGTCGTTATCAAATACTGTCTGTGCTGGGACGCTGGTAGCATGTATTGAGTGTCCTGGGACGTCGTTATCAAATACTGTCTGTGCTGGGACGCTGGTAGCATGTATTGAGTGTCCTGGGACGTCGTTATCAAATACTGTCTGTGCTGGGACGCTGGTAGCATGTATTGAGTGTCCTGGGACGTCGTTATCAAATACTGTCTGTGCTGGGACGCTGGTAGCATGTATTGAGTGTCCTGGGACGTCGTTATCAAATACTGTCTGTGCTGGGACGCTGGTAGCATGTATTGAGTGTCCTGGGACGTCGTTATCAAATACTGTCTGTGCTGGGACGCTGGTAGCATGTATTGAGTGTCCTGGGACATAGTTATCAAATACTGTCTGTGCTGGGACGCTGGTAGCATGTATTGAGTGTCCTGGGACGTCGTTATCAAATACTGTCTGTGCTGGGACGCTGGTAGCATGTATTGAGTGTCCTGGGACGTCGTTTCTGATTGGGGTTCAGTTAATCTAGACTAGTCCAAGAAAGTCTAGAAAGACCTTTTTTATTTACTGTTTAGAATCTGCTGAACACGGTTAATGCGCTGATAATGAATGCTTTGCGTTTACGTAACAATCCTACTTTAGACAACTTGTTCGCAAGGCAGATTTACAGCAAAATTGGACTCGCAGATTGTGGCAAGTTCAACACACGTATGATAGGCTTTTCGACGCTCGTCCGTCGTGTTTGGAGGTCGGCTGTGCGTACTGGCTGTTACGTCCAGACACCAATGATTGTCTGCAGAAGAAACAAAGACAGCATTAATGTTCGCAACCGAGTTACATGAAATATAGGAGACAGAACGACTCCATTAATGACTGTCATTGTGTAGCTCCTCCCTGTCTAATTGTACCGGTACCTGATAGATGGAACTGAGGTCTTGATTCCTGACGGGCCAAAGCAGAATTGATGCAGCCTCGTGACGTGCGGAATCACCTACGTGCATGTAACGGCCTAGCATTATCACAATGGAGATTGGTCTTGTGTTCAGAGGATGGTCATGGAAATGTGTTACAACAACCCCGTGTAGGATGTTGGTGATGTATCAGTTCTATTCACAAATATATATCTCTTATATATTCTTTTTTTCTCCCAGTCAAGTGTAGAGTCACATGAGACACACACCCAAACCATCTGCCAAACAACACTTTCTCCTATAATTTCCGTATACATATGCAACGTTTCTGCAGGGACAAACGAGAGCTCAATCGTCAGTCATGCATGAACAAAGGAGATCATCTGTCGTCCGACCAATGGACACTTTGGAATTCAAACCTGCAGTAACATTTCCGAAGATGCGTTTTTCAGCGTTGTGCATTCGTTCCATGAGCACAAACCGGAATTACAGCGACAAAAATATAATAATCAAACAACACTAATTTTGAAAAATAAGATTATGAAATTTCACACATGAATGTGTCCTGTGCGTTTCTTTTTGGGGAGAGGATAATTATAACATAAATCATAGCTGGTCTTATGGAGTTAACAGCTGTGTGTTTTGCGATACTTTGTCCATGTGTATATTCATATGACAAATTAGGAACAGGAACATAAATCGCAACGGAATACTTTTCGAATGTGTTTGTAATTCTTTCATCAGGTTGCAACGTTTGCTGTTGAAAGTTTGGCCTTTGACAGGTAGGTGCGTTTGGCAGTCAACATAACAACTTTTTCCAATCTACGGAAGTAAATACAGCAAACTAAAACGTTTCAGTACTGTACTGTCTGTCTAGTTACTTACGTGTAGAGGTGCGCAGATTGCCGGGCCGTTTGTAAAGGCATGTTCCTGCTCTCTGGCGGAAAACGCCCATCGCTGGTCATCTCGATGTCATCACCTATCTTGGACCTGCAGATACAATCATGTGTCAGTGTGTCGTGTTTGCACATAGCACGCCGTGTGTCTGACGTGTGTCCGTGTGTCGTGTCAGCAGATAGTAAGACATGTTTCAAGGTGTCAGTGTATCGTGTCTGCAGACAGAAGGACGTGTGTCAAGGTGTAGATAGAATCACGTGTCCGTGTGTCGTGTTTGCAGAGAGCAGGCTGTGTGTCAGTATCTATAGATAGCAGGACATGTGTGAGGGTGCCGCGTCTGAGGACGTGTGTCATCTCCAACCATATATCTACGTACTATTCATGCATACTATCTTTGCACTATTCCACCGGCATATCTAAGCACTATTCCAGCTGTATATACGCACTATTTCATGAGTATATCTTCGTACGACATCAGAAAGTATATCTTCGTACTTTATCAGCAGTATGTCTAAGTAACATTCCAGAATTATATCCACTCACTATGCCAGTAGTATATCTAGGCACTATCCCAGCTGGGTATCCACTCACTATTCCAGCTGCGCATCCACTCACTATTCCAGCTGGGTATCCACTCACTATTCCAGCTGGGTATCCACTCACTATCCCAGCTGCCACCCACTATTCCAGCTGCGCATCCACTCACTATCCCAGCTGCCACCCACTATTCCAGCTGGGTATCCACTCACTATCCCAGCTGCCACCCACTATTCCAGCTGCGCATCCACTCACTATCCCAGCTGCCACCCACTATTCCAGCTGCGCATCCACTCACTATTCCAGCTGGGTATCCACTCACTATTCCAGCTGGGTATCCACTCACTATCCCAGCTGGGTATCCACTCACTATTCCAGCTGCCACCCACTATTCCAGCTGGGTATCCACTCACTATCCCAGCTGCCACCCACTATTCCAGCTGCGCATCCACTCACTATTCCAGCTGGGTATCCACTCACTATTCCAGCTGGGTATCCACTCACTATCCCAGCTGCCACCCACTATTCCAGCTGCGCATCCACTCACTATTCCAGCTGCGCACCCACTCACTATTCCAGGTGGATGTATACGCTGTATTCCAAGTGGATGTCTACCTGATCCCACCACTTACCCCTTATCTCAGTCAGGCGCTGCTGAACACTAGTATCTTCCAACCTACATCTTCATTTGGAGATCATTTAGGGGATGTGACAACAACTGACTGCATTTTGAATTACTCGCACTGAATGGGGACATGGGTGTCACAAGATGTCTCGGGCTCAACAACTGGCATTGATTGGGGACCTGGGTGCCAGACGGTGTCTCGGGCTCCCAAACACAAATTATGATGGGGTCCCAATATCAAAAGATCATGCGTTCGAATACCTAAGAGGCCGCGCGCTGATGAAGCCAGTGAGCAGGCAAGGGGAAAGCGTAGAAGCCAGATACAATGTCATGCAAATAATTATGCAAAGGAATCGTTTAAAAAGAAGATATTTATACAATAGATTGGACTTGGTGGGGGACTAGGAGTGCATCATAAGAGGATTTGATGTAGCACCCTTGATCACGGTTGATGGTGGGCTTTTAGAATTTGGTGTGGATGACTTTAGTGAGTTTGCGTTAACACTTAGTGAGGTGAAGTCCATTTTAATATAATAATGATGCAAGATCACTCTACATGTTGACTACCATTTGCTTAGGAACACTCTGAGAGAGGAACCCTATGAGAGAGGGACACTCTGAAAGAGAAACACCCTGAGAAAGGCGGGTTATTGTCACATGACCTACCACCGTTGTTCCCGTAGTCTCTTGTCGAGCCTCCGACGGTAACAGATGATCTTGACGATGATGAAGGCAGCTGCAAGCACTCCGCCGACCGCTCCAACAATAGCCATGATGATGTTGGTGACCTTCCGCTCACGGGTGATAAGCGCTAAACGTTAAAAACAAATACTGACTTTCTGCTGAGAACGAACGAATACAAAACTGTGACTAAAAGAAAACAAACTTTTAACATTGATATAAAAGAAACACGTTCTGTATCAACTTTTCACGAACTGAGTATATCTTTAGTCCTGAGGTAAAATCTCATCGGTGCTTCACGCGCCCGTCCCGGACTGACACGAGTGATAACGAATGGCCTTTAAGGTCTACCACGATTTCCCTGTAGTAAGACAGTCATGAAACCAATTTTGAGCCCTCTTTACAATGAAGGGGTATCAACTACGGGCGTATGTCTTCTATGTGAGGGGGTTGTTGGATAACGATCTCAGACTGTATGTTGAATCACGTACGAACACACTTGGTGTTGGGACGTATCCATGTGCCATTCTGACACACGGCCATCATGTCGTCCTGCGGGATGAATACCTCGGAGACACACTTCACTGGTAAAGAGGTAGTGTCAGAAGTGTAGGAGGCCGAGTCGATCATCAGGTCATGCTCGTTGTCCTTTCTCACAACCACTGGAGGAGTAGGAAGAGGACAATCTGGAACAAAACATGTGTGATGATAGTCATCCCTGTGATAGTAGGACTAACATCGCTAACATTCTCCAAACAATATTGCTGCTGTTGCATCACAAATTTGTTGCATGTCCCAAATACCTTATTGCTGCTGTTGCCTGTCTCGCATCACAAACATGTCCCAAATACCATATTGCTGCTGTTGGCTGTCTTCCATCACAAACATGTCAAAGATGCCTTATTGCTGCTCTTGCTTGTCTTTCATCACAAAACATGTCCCAAATACCATATTGCTGCTGTTGCCTGTCTCGCATCACACAACATGTCCCAGATACCTTATTGCTGCTGTTGTCTGTCTTTCATCACAAACATGTCCCAAATACGATATTGCTGCTGTTGCCTGTCATCAATCACAAACATGTCCCAAATACGTTCTCGCTCCTGTTGTCTGTCTCGCATCACAAACATGTCCCAAATACCTTATTGTTGCTGTTGCCTGTCATGATTCACAAACATGTCCCAAATACGTTCTCGCTCCTGTTGTCTGTCTCGCACCACAAACATGTCCCAGATACCTTATTGCTGCTGTTGCCTGTCTTGCATCACGAACATGTCCCAAATACGTTCTCGCTCCTGTTGTCTGTCTCGCATCACAAACATGTCCCAAATACCATATTGCTGCCGTTGCCTGTCTGGCATCACAAACATGTCACAAATACCTTATTCCTGCTGTTGCCTGTCTCTCATCACAAACATGTCCCAAATACCTTATTGCTGCTGTTGCCTGTCTCGTATCGAGCAAATGTAGAAATGCATTTTCAGAGCCAATTTGTGAGCTTATTAACACGTGGACACACTGCCACATAAACGTTTGGTATTCATCTCCTCGAGACCTTTCCAATGATATAAAATATGTCTTTGTGGCTTACTCCCTTCTGTGTGTCAAGTTAGGACTCGCTGGCCATTCCTAAGTTGTCCCGCCCCGCCTAATGCCTTATTGCTGCCGTTGCCTGTCTCGTATCACAAACATGTCCCAAATACCATATTGCTGCTGTTGCCTGTCTTGCATCACAAAACATGTCCCAAATACGTTATTGTTGCTGCCTGTCTCCCATCACAAACATGTCCCAAATACCTTATTGCTGCTGTTGCCTGTCTCGTATCACGAACATGTCCCAAATGCCTTATTGCTGCCGTTGCCTGTCTCGTATCACAAATATGTCCCAAATACCATATTGCTGCTGTTGCCTGTCTTGCATCACAAAACATGTCCCAAATACGTTATTGTTGCTGCCTGTCTCCCATCACAAACATGTCCCAAATACCTTATTGTTGTTGCCTGTCTCGTATCACAAACATGTCCCAAATACCTTATTGTTGTTGTTGCCTGTCTTGCATCACAAAACATGTATCAAATGCGTTACTGCTGTTATTGCCTGTCTCGCATCACAAACATGTCCCAAATACCATATTGCTGCTGTTGCTTGTCTTGCTTCACGAACATGTCCCAAATACCATATTGCTGCCGTTGCCTGTCTGGCATCACAAACATGTCCCAGATACCTCTTTGCTGCTGTTGCCTGTCTCGCACCACAAACACGTCATGAATAAAGGCCGGGCGGGACAACTTAGGAATGGCCAGCGAGTCCTAACTTGACACACAGAAGGGAGTAAGCCACAAAGACATATTTTATATCATTGGAAAGATTTCGAGGAGATGAATACGAAAAATTTATGCGACAGTGTGTCCACGTGTTAACAAGCTCACAAATTGGCTCTGAAAATGCATTTCTGCAGAAATTTCAGGCAGAACTTTTTATTTCTACAGAAATTTCTGGCAGAATGTTTTTATTTCACTACCAGAATTATCTTCATTTAACAAAATTCTGCCAGAAATTTCTGTAGAAATGCATTTTCAGAGCCAATTTGTGAGCTTATTAACACGTGGACACACTGCCACATAAACGTTTGGTATTCATCTCCTCGAGACCTTTCCAATGATATGAAATATGTCTTTGTGGCTTACTCCCTTCTGTGTGTCAAGTTAGGACTCGCTGGCCATTCCTAAGTTGTCCCGCCCTGCCTAATGCCTTATTGCTGCCGTTGCCTGTCTCGTATCACAAACATGTCCCACATACCATATTGCTGCTGTTGCCTGTCTCGTATCACAAAACATGTCCCAAATACGTTATTGTTGCTGCCTGTCTCCCATCACAAACATGTCCCAAATACCTTATTGCTGCTGTTGCCTGTCTCGTATCACGAACATGTCCCAAATGCCTTATTGCTGCCGTTGCCTGTCTCGTATCACAAATATGTCCCAAATACCATATTGCTGCTGTTGCCTGTCTTGCATCACAAAACATGTCCCAAATACGTTATTGTTGCTGCCTGTCTCCCATCACAAACATGTCCCAAATATCTTATTGTTGTTGCCTGTCTCGCATCACAAACATGTCCCAAATACCTTTTTGTTGTTGTTGCCTGTCTTGCATCACAAAACATGTCCCAAATGCGTTACTGCTGTTATTGCCTGTCTCGCATCACAAAGATGTCCCAAATACCATATTGCTGCTGTTGGTTGTCTTGCATCACAAACATGACCCAAATTCCATGTTGCTGCCGTTGCCTGTCTGGCATCACACACATCTCACAAATACCTTATTGCTGCTGTTGCCTGTGTCTCATCACAAATATATCCCAAATACCTTATTGCTGCTGTTGCCTGTCTCGTATCACAAACATGTCCCAGATACCTCATTGCTGCTGTTGGCTGTCTTGCATCACAAAACATGTCCCAAATACGTTCTCGCTCCTGTTGTCTGTCTCTCATCACAAACATGTCCCAAATACCTTATTGCTGCTGTTGCCTGTCTCGTATCACAAACATGTCCCAAATACCATATTGCTGCTGTTGCCTGTCTTGCATCACAAAACATGTCCCAAATACGTTATTGTTGCTGCCTGTCTCCCATCACAAACATGTCCCAAATACCTTATTGTTGTTGTTGCCTGTCTTGCATCACAAAACATGTCCCAAATGCGTTACTGCTGTTATTGCCTGTCTCGCATCACAAACATGTCCCAAATACCATGTTTCTGCTGTTGGTTGTCTTGCATCACAAACATGTCCCAAATACCTTATTTATGTTGTTGCCTGTCTGGCATCACAAACATGTCCCAGATACCATATTGCTGCTGTTGCCTGTCTCGCACCACAAACACGTCATGAATAAAGGCCGGGCGGGACAACTTAGGAATGGCCAGCGAGTCCTAACTTGACACACAGAAGGGAGTAAGCCACAAAGACATATTTTATATCATTGGAAAGATTTCGAGGAGATGAATACGAAAAATTTATGCGACAGTGTGTCCACGTTTTAACAAGCTCACAAATTGGCTCTGAAAATGCATTTCTGCAGAAATTTCAGGCAGAACTTTTTATTTCTACAGAAATTTCTGGCAGAATGTTTTTATTTCACTACCAGAATTATCTTCATTTAACAAAATTCTGCCAGAAATTTCTGTAGAAATGCATTTTCAGAGCCAATTTGTGAGCTTATTAACACGTGGACACACTGCCACATAAACGTTTGGTATTCATCTCCTCGAGACCTTTCCAATGATATAAAATATGTCTTTGTGGCTTACTCCCTTCTGTGTGTCAAGTTAGGACTCGCTGGCCATTCCTAAGTTGTCCCGCCCCGCCTAATACCTTATTGCTGCTGTTGCCTGTCATGCATCACGAACATGTCCCAAATGCCTTATTGCTGCCGTTGCCTGTCTCGTATCACAAACATGTCCCAAATACCATATTGCTGCTGTTGCCTGTCTTGCATCACAAAACATGTCCCAAATACGTTATTGTTGCTGCCTGTCTCCCATCACAAAAATGTCCCAAATACCTTATTGCTGCTGTTGCCTGTCTCGTATCACGAACATGTCCCAAATGCCTTATTGCTGCCGTTGCCTGTCTCGTATCACAAATATGTCCCAAATACCATATTGCTGCTGTTGCCTGTCTTGCATCACAAAACATGTCCCAAATACGTTATTGTTGCTGCCTGTCTCTCATCACAAACATGTCCCAAATAGCTTATTGTTGTTGCCTGTCTCGCATCACAAAGATGTCCCAAATACCTTATTGCTGCTGTTGCCTGTCTCGTATCACACAACATGTCCCAAATACCATTTTGCTGCTGTTGCCTGTCTCGCATCACACAACATGTCCCAAATACCACATTGCTGCTGTTGCCTGTCTTGCATCACAAAACATGTCCCAAATACGTTATTGTTGCTGCCTGTCTCCCATCACAAACATGTCCCAAACACCACATTGCTGCTGTTGCCTGTCTCGTATCACACAACATGTCCCAAATGCCTTTTTGCTGCTGTTGCCTGTCTTGCATCACAAAACATGTCCCAAATACGTTATTGTTGCTGCCTGTCTCCCATCACAAACATGTCCCAAATACCTTTTTGTTGTTGCCTGTCTCGCATCACAAACATGTCCCAAATACCTTATTGCTGCTGTTGCCTGTCTCGTATCACACAACATGTCCCAAACATCTTGTTGCTGCTGTTGCCTGTCGTGCATCATAAAACATGTCCCAAATACGTTATTGTTGTTGTTGCCTGTCTCCCATTACAAACATGTCCCAAATACGTTATTGCTGTTGTTGCCTGTCTCCTATCACAAACATGTCCCAAATACGTTATTGTTGTTGTTGCCTGTCTCGCATCACAAATATGTCCGAAATACCTCACTGCTGCTGTTGTCTGTCTTGCATCACAAACATGTCCCAAATACCTTATTTATGTTGTTGCCGGTCTTGCATCACAAAACATGTCCCAAATGCGTTGTTGTTGTTGTTGTTGTTATTGCCTGTCTTGCATAACAAAACATGTCCCAAATACGTTATTGTTGCTGCCTGTCTCCCATCACAAACATGTCCCAAATACCTTTTTGTTGTTGCCTGTCTCGCATCACAAACATGTCCCAAATACCTTATTGCTGCTGTTGCCTGTCTCGTATCACACAACATGTCCCAAACATCTTATTGCTGCTGTTGCCTGTCGTGCATCATAAAACATGTCCCAAATACGTTATTGTTGTTGTTGCCTGTCTCCCATTACAAACATGTCCCAAATACGTTATTGCTGTTGTTGCCTGTCTCCTATCACAAACATGTCCCAAATACCTTATTGCTGCTGTTATCTGTCTTGCATCACAAAACATGTCCCACATACCTTATTGTTGTTGTTGCCTGTCTTGCATCACAAAACATGTCCCAAATGCGTTATTGTTGTTATTGCCTCTCTCGCATCACAAAGATGTCCCAAATACCATATTGTTGCTGTTGCCTGTCTTGCATCACAAACATGTCCCAAATACCTTTTTGTTGTTTTTGCCTGTCTTGCATCACAAAACATGTCCCAAATGCGTTACTGTTGTTATTGCCTGTCTTGCATCACAAACATGTCCCAAATACCATATTGCTGCTGTTGCCTGTCTTGCAACACAAACATGTCCCAAATACCTTGTTGTTGTTGTTGCCTGTCTTGCATCACAAAACATGTCTCAAATACGTTATTGTTGCTGCCTGTCTCCCATCACGAACATGTCCCAAATACCTTATTGCTGCTCTTGCCTGTCTCGTATCACAAACAAGTCCCAAATACGATTTTGCTGCCGTTGCCTGTCTTGCATCACAAACATGTCCCAAATACCATATTGCTGCTGTTGCCTGTCTTGCAACACAAACATGTCCCAAATACCTTGTTGTTGTTGTTGCCTGTCTTGCATCACAAAACATGTCTCAAATACGTTATTGTTGCTGCCTGTCTCGCATCACAAACATGTTCCAAATACCTTATTGCTGCTGTTGCCTGTCTCGTATCACACAACATGTCCCAAATACCATATTGCTGCTGTTGCCTGTCTTGCATCACAAAACATGTCCCAAATACGTTATTGTTGCTGCCTGTCTTGCATCACAAAACATGTCCCAAATGCGTTATTGCTGCTGTTGCCTGTCTTGCATCACAAACATGTCCCAAATACCTTATTGTTGTTTTTGCCTGTCTTGCATCACACATGCCTCAAACACGTCATCGCTGCTGTTGCCTGTTTCGCATCACAAACATGTCCCAAACATACATTTATTTCAGTCGAATGAGGAGACCAGAGGTACAATTATTGCAAATAACCTCATGCATTCCCCAAAGCTTCCTTTGAGGATAAACTGAGATATTCCGGTGTGACGACTCTGGACATCGCATACACTGGTGATTCAAAATAGAAATATATTTGTAGTGGGACTGCATGCTGTCTCACCAGAAGGAAGCACCACAGAGCTGAGAACGTCAGGTCCGTGGACGAAGTAGTATTCACCATTTATGTAATGTTTGAGTCTCAAAGTAACATCGTTTTCAGAAAGACTTCATCTACAAGGGAATTTGTGTCGGCGTGAAAATATCACCCGTGGCTGCGTTGTGATTAAAACAAAAATTACGTCTTTCCTGATACAGTTGCTCCTATTCTCCCAGTAACATCATACATGTTCTTTTATCAGAAAAAATCATCCAGAAGTGCCTACTTTTTCCGGGTTTGTAATAAAGCCCTGGGCCTAGATTTTCAAAGTTCTCTTGCCATGTACTAACATTAACTTACGACTAGTACTATCTTAGCGATAAGAGAGCTTCGAAAATCTAGGCCCATGTGACACAGAAATGTGTCAGTCCGGTTTCGCTCACTCGCACACGTGGAACACACGTAATATCTTACTTACTTGGGACGACTCTAGCATTGCTGACACAACACAGGACAAAGACGGTCAAAGTGAGGTAATTCCAGACGGGGAGATGGCCACAGAACTTCATCATTGGGGGTCATAAACTGCAGATACAGTGACAACACGGCATGGTATAAACATTATTGTTATATTCAGGGAGTTGTATCAGTTGGAGACAAGGATATGGCATTATCGGCTACACAAATATCTACACTTTGGTTGACAGGATACATTTCCTTATTGGCGTTTCCTTTTCGTCATCATTTGTTTTTCGAAAGATTGAGGTTGGAAAGCTGACGATGAAGATGTTGAGGTGAGGAAGGAGAATATGAGTGTGTGAAAATAAATCTTCCGTTTGGTGACATTGAGAAATGTACTTGATAGTGGAAAGACATACGGCAGAGACATTGGGCTTCGTGAGACTGGGGATTGTGTGAAGGAGGGATATGACGGAGGGGCTGGGTGGGGAGACACTGACATGGCAGGTTTAAATAGTATGTGATTGTGCTGTACTCACCCTAGTCAAGCTAGCTATCTCCACTTCCTGATTCACACAACCGACATGGACGAAGTCCCAGATAACACGCCAGTGATACCGTAAGACCTCAAGTATTTATTAATAACAACAGATCCATACAGATCAGTCAGTGCAACCTGAAGCTATACCACACGGATCCTTCTGTCTCTACGACAGTCAGTGCAACCTGAGACTTATCAAACGAATTCAACAATTTTAAGCACAGATAAATCTGTGGGGTCTACAGTTCAAATGATTATAATATAACTACGGTAATGACGAGATAAACTTTCGTAACCTCATCTTAGACAGCACTTATGTTGCAACATTTTACCATATTTAGGCTTTCAGTGATATCTAGAATCTAGAACTGACTTGCTGTATTGGGGCTGGTCGCTTTGTACACGGTACCACGTGCAGGAAGCAATATATCAAATATGCAATGCAATTCAGTTTCGGCAAAATGTATTTCTGATGGAAAAAATTCATCCTGGCTTTGAAATAGTTTACTTTAGTGGGGTATGTATGGAATCCTTGACGGGGCATTGTGGCGTTGTCGCATTGTGGTTATAATGCATTGTGGCGCTTTAAATAACCGTTTCGTTTATGCATTCAAAGTGCGACAATGCGACACTGCCCCTTCTTGGATTCCATTTCTACGGGAGCTGTTTGTTGTGTTGTTGTGATAAGCTTGGACAGGTTGGCACGTTGTACACGTTATCGTCAGGGTGACCTTGGTAAGTGTGGCCGGCCCAGTAAACTGTACTCGCCCTGGGGGTAGTACCACGGGTAATATGATATAGGTGCGGTAGGAGTGTGAGCCGTGTCGACTATTGAACCTCCACACGAAGATGATGCAAACAATTCTCATGCAAAATAATAAGCGACAGACTTTGTACCTCAACAAACACATGTGCCACGCACATTTCCAAATTGATGTATGTTGATAAATAATGTAAAGTGACTGAGTGAATAAGATTTTCCAATATGTCAGCAATATCATGACGGGTACACTAGAAATGGGTTTCACACATTGTATCCATCTGGGGAATCGAACCCGGGTCTTCTTTGTGACCGGCGAACGTTTTAATGTGTGAAACCTATTTCTGGTGTCAATAGCGGTGATATCGATGGAATATTGCTAAAAGCGGCGTAAAGCCCAACCCACTCACTAATGAACCGTTGTGGTTTTAGTTTGCACTGTGAGGAGAGCTTGCTTGACGCATTCTCTCCTGCTGATGCCCTAGCGTCGAACTATCTTCAATGTCACAGGGCCCTGAACAGGCATTTTATCAATAATAACATAACTAAGGAGATTACACTAAAGATGGCGCTCTGAACAGGGATATGCACACGTCTCCTATTTTTTCAGTTTAGTTTTTATTACATTATTTCATTGTCCATAACGTTTTCTAATCCTTTACGGATACCGCCCAGATTTTTAAATATTAGAAAGTTAATTTGACACATCACCATTCTATCACGTCATGCTAAAGATTAGGTAGTTCTACAGAGGTACTACATGATGGTTTGAGCGCTGTCTTCAAAATAAATTGAACAAAAATCGCATGGTGTACTAACGGTCAGCACAAACTGGACTTACTCACTCCTGGACAGAAAGCAAACATACTGTCTCTTGGCAAACACTGTTATCCCTAGACAGATAAAGGCATTATACGTCTTGTCTCAACACAGACAGAGGTAGATCTATACATTCACAACTTTCGGATTACCTGTAATGGTTAAAAATGCGCATGTGTGTAGTGTATCTATACATTCACAACTTTCGCAATGCCTGTAATGTAGAAACTACGTTCCAATATTGGCCAAAGCCCTGTGTTCGATGCTACTGCACATGGTTCATTCAAATACTACCCTTAACTAGTTTAAATACGTATGTAGGTGATGTATCTATACATTCACAACTTTCGCAATGCCTGTAATGTAGAAACCACGTTCCAGTATTGGACAAAGCCCTGTGTTCGATGCTACTGCACATGGTTCATTCAAATACTACCCTTAAGTGCTTAAAATGCGTATGTTTGTAGTGTATCTATGCATTCACAACTTTCGCAATGCCTGTAATGTAGAAACCACGTTCCAGTATTGGACAAAGCCCTGTGTTCGATGCTACTGCAGATGGTTCATTCAAATACTACCCTTAAGTGCTTAAAATGCGTATGTTTGTAGTGTATCTATACATTCACAACTTTCGCAATGCCTGTA